>NC_050195.1:20919553-20924553 GCF_008315115.2 Sander lucioperca | reverse complement strand
CAATGTTCAGAACATGAGAGGCAACAACTGAGGCTGGACTTGGAGAAAAAGTCCTGATTCATTAAGTTCTAGGGCTGCAACTAACCATTATTTTATTATTCATTCATGTAAGGATTATTTTCTAGAGTCATCCATTAATCGTTTGTCTATAAGATGTCAGAAAATATGAGAAAAGGTCCATCAGGTGAAGTCTGTAAATGTCTTGTCTGAAACTCAAAGATATTTAGTTTGATTTTTTTTATTCATTTATTCAGAATACAGTTATTTGAACAAAAAAAAACACTTTAAAAATAGAGCTTTTGCCTCGAGTCAGAGAGTAGTAAGATGCCGCTTCTGTCACTCAAATATGCAGCATGGAATGCAGTTTGATTGATGACCGGCAGGTCAAGAGGTCACGAGCTGTCAAAAACGTGATTTACATCTGCCAGATGTTTCTGTCTGGTCTCTCGGAGGCCATCAACCTATCCCAGCGATTTAAATGCGGGCGTATATAACCTCTTTGTATACACCAACATTATTCAGTATCAAGCGGTCGGCGACAGCTACTCACCGCTGCTTTGTGTGGTGAATGTGAAAGGTGATTTTGGAGACATGACTAGCATCAGGTACAATACGGTACATTATATCCCCGTGTCAAAAAATTACATCAAAAACATACGTATTGAAATTAAAACCGATCACAACAGGAACGTTGATTTTGTGTTTGGAAAGACAAAAAAAAGGTTTTGCTGTGGCAAAACCGCATCTTAAAACAGCTGCTACAAACATTGCGTCCGATGCCGTGAAAGGATTTATGGGAAAACTGACCGAGAATAAGAACCAGGAGGGTTCTGGAGGGATCATGGTCCTGTCCCGTAGTGCAAGGAAACGACCTCCGGGCGAGTGTGTTGTTTACTCTGCATTTAAAAAACACACGACGCTCAAGAAGAGCAAATCAGTCAGGAGAGGCGCGCCTAAGAGAAGGAAGTCGACGCAGAGCTCTGACATATTTTAACGCAGCACACACACACACACACACACAATGGCTCTTTTACATCAGAAATCAGTCGAGTGCACCCTGGCTGAACTGGATCTCTTTTCAGCTCCCATGACGCAACTATCTGTAGAGGACAAAAAATATCAGGAATACCAGCCCCTCTCTGCACTGAGCGACAACTCGCCCATCGAATTCTTTATACCCGGAGATGGTGAAAAGTATTTGGACTTGAACGACACGTTGTTACACCTCCGAGTTAAAATCACAGAGAAGGATGGGGCAAACATCCCAGCCGATACAGCGGTGGGCCTAGTCAATTATCCTCTCAATACAATTTTTAGCCAATGCGACGTTATTCTGGGGGACAGATTGATTTCACAATCCAGCGCCACTCACCCTTACAGAGCCATGATAGAAACCTTACTCAACTTTTCAGAGGACACATTAAAGAGTCAATTTAGCGCCGGCCTTCCGTCTACCTGCCTACTTTATCGTCAACACTCATCCATCCCACATGCTCGGACAGCACTGGCTGGCGTTGACGCTGGAAGAGGACGGCGGAGCGACTTTTTTCGACTCGTACGGATTCCCCCCTGATTTTGCACATTACCCCTCCAGCATTTTGCAGTTTCTGGAAAACCGTTCAAAGAAGATAAAGTATCACAGCCGTCAGCTCCAGCACACTTTCTCGACCGTTTGCGGTCAACATTGTGTTTTTTATCTCTGCCATAGAGCCTGCGGCTTATCATATAATCAAATGATGACTCTGTATCATGAAGATGTCAATAAAAATGACCGGATGGTGTCTAATTTTGTCAATAAATATCAAAGGTGCGTCGGTCGTAACCGCTCAGAATCTTTTCGCCATGGTTCATGCTCTCTAGAAGTGTTTAGAGATTGTTACCGCTTGTAAGAAACAATAAGAAAGACTCTGTAACCATAAACTTGTGATTAATAAAACATGTTTATTGAAAATGACAGTGTACGGTAACGTTAATCCAAAGTTGACCATCGCGGGGATAATAGGTACGCTTTCTTTCTTTTTTCCCGCGATAATTTTTCTTCAGAAGTTGACCATCGCGGGGATAATAGGTACGCTTTCTTTCTTTTTTCCCGCGGTAATTTTTCTTCAGAATCGTCTCCCTCCATTCTGAGCTGACTGTACTGCGCCCGTCCTTGGGGATTTTTAAACATGGATACAGGAATGTTTAAGCCCTCCAGCATATTCAAGAAACTAGTCCAACCTTTTGGTGTTGACTGGGTTCTTCTTTTATTGGTCAGTGAGAGGGTTTTTATTAAGTCAAGCATATGAGATCCTTTAACTACAACACCCTTAGAATTCAAATTCAATTTCAAATTCAAATTCACCTCTCGACGTCCATCCCTCGTCACTTGCGGCTAATTTCTGCATAATGTAGAGAGCGTTTTTACGGTCACGTGGGGGTAGGTTTTTTAACACCTCGCTCGCTGTTTCATCCAAAATGGTACGGTGGTCAGCAACTGCTACTGCATCTACTGCTGCTGATGCTGGTGCTGATGCTACAGCAGCAGGTGCTGCAGAGTGCTCATCTTCTGCAGCATCCTGTCGCAGGCTGAGAGTAACGTTGTGCACATCATTCTTACTTTGTTTAAGCAAAGTGAGATATCGATTTTTAAATATCACCAGATAATTGCTGTTTAAACTTATGGTACGACTGTATCTGCCTTTATGGAATAGATTTTGGGTTAACATAAAAACATTCATATTTCGATGATGTCTGTATTGTGTGAAGATTTTCACCACCTCAGGATGATCAGATGCCTGAAATATGACATCGTCTAGTATGACCAGATGTGATTGCTCAGGAGGAAACATACTCGTATCTTCAAAAGAATCAGGCAGGCCTTCGACAAACTTGATTTCTTTATTCATTTTCTTCATCTCGTCATACATGGGTTGATAACTTGTATAAATAGTAAATAAATAAATAGTAAGCTCGCCGAGAAGATTACCTAGCTCCAGAGGCGCCTCGCCCTCTTTCGTCACATATATCGGACTGACTGTATCTGTATAGAGAACGTTCTGCTGCAACTTTTCTAAATAACTGTACAGTTTTAGGCGTCCATAAGCTGTAGTAAACGCCGCAATGAAAATGTTATTGGTTCGTCCGGGAGGCACGAAGCAACGTTCATGGTGCGTCCACTGAATCAAGGCTATGTCATCCTCGCTGTTGTTTGACGAAAATCTTTCAGTTCTTTGTACTCATTGCTTAAGGAATTTTTTAACTCAGCAAACAATTTGTATATTTCACTTAAGTCAGCCATGCTGCTTGCGTCCCCGACAATTTGTTTGTTTGCCGTTTTCTTCTTTGGCTAATACTTATTAGTCTCCTTATGCGTTCCGGAGCGAAGGTTCATAACTCGTTCATAACTAGTTTTTGCTGCCTGGCATATTTTCCTCTTTAGATGTAGGATAAACAAAGTACAAAATTACTTTTGGGGGTAGGAATAAGCGAGCTCAATCAAGCTGTTGCCATATCACCGGAACCGGAAGCACCACCTCCAAAATAATCAATTCTCGTTTTTCCAGTATGTACATACATTACTAAAAAAAACAAAAAAATCTATCTATTGACGCAAACAGATGATTTTCATTCCTTCTTGTTTACCTAAAAAACTAGTATGTTATAAAATAAAATGAATTAAGGTGAAATATTTTTTCTTTAAAGACAATATTGATTTGTGTGAAATCAGTCAAATTATCCAAACTGTAAATATTAAAAGTTTCTAGTTTCTGTATTGATGTTTGATGCTAGTGTTTTTACTTTCAGTATGTTCTGAGTGCCGGTGTGTGTTGTCTAAATGAAGATTGTTTATAGTATTTGGCTGCACTGGTGTTTAAATCCATTCATATATTTTCTTGTTCTTGTTTAATAAGCAGTGCTTTGCATTTGTAATTGGATAGATATACCCTTCAATTTTCCTTATGAAAGTGAGAGAAGAATTGTTACATTTACAGCTTAACAAGGTTAACACAGGGCTAACAAATAAAACCAAACTGTGTATATAGTGAGATGAAAGGCTACAGTGGGACATGTGGCTTTTAACCCTCAATGCTTTTTAGCTTGAGTGGTTCTGGTTGTGTTTGGAAATTATTTTCCTACGGGCATTTAATCTAATGACATATCCAATCTAAAGATAACTACTAAGCGAGAACGTATGTGGACATAAATGTATAGCTGTTGACATACCACTGGTGTCTCTGTGTGTGTGTGTGTGTGTGTGTGTGTGTGTGTGTGTGTTCAGCAGAGCAGAGGTTGACCTAGAGGCCCCTTGCTATGGCTCGCGTTTTCATGCAGCATATATGATATGTTACTATTTCTAAAAGTTCATACAAGATAATAAGATAAAGCTGGTTAAAACGTAGTTGTTACGCATTAATGTCGAGTTGTACAAAGCATAAAGGTGTTTAGGTAAAGACTGACTTGTGGTAGCATGTCACAGAAGGGAAAGTTGCCTGTTGCATTGTGCATTCCATCAACAACTGGTTGGTAATTTTATCGAATGTCAGTCAACTTAAGCTACCCAGGTCTGAATTATATATCACTAAAACTAGAATCAGCAGTTTGTCTCATAACTATTTGGACATTTCACATAAAGTAGAGTATGAGGCTTTTATTTAAAGTTACTTTAATGTCAAGTTGTACAAAGCATAAAGGTGTTTAGGTAGAGACTGACCTGACTACTCAATATAGGGGAGAGATAATCATTGCAGTAATTTGTATTATACATCCTTGCAACTAACTGATGTTGTTAATTTGTTTCTTGTATTAAGTACTTAAGACTAAAAAATGGGTCAAGGAAACAGAAAAACAGAAAATAAAACAACTGTGTGTGTGTGTGTGTGTGTGTGTGTGTGTGTGTGTGTGTGTGTGTGTGTGTGTGTGTGTAAGACCTTTGATCTTAGCTGACAACTGCATGCTAGAGGCCCTTGCTATGTCAAAGGGAGAACTAGTCTACTCCAAGAGAGATCTTCCAACATTGA
>NC_050195.1:20912053-20914553 GCF_008315115.2 Sander lucioperca | reverse complement strand
CCGCCAAGTGAGGAGGTGTGTCAGCATCACCGTTAGCGCTACGTGACACAGATTAAATTTAGCTAGCTCCGGGCTGTCACTGACGTTGACAGATCTGAACCATCGCCACTTTATTTCAAAGATGTGTCGTGTGTATGTTACGTGGTTTGGTGACATTTAAAAGCGGCAAACTTTGACAGTATGACGAAGCCAGAGTACAGGAACATCACGGCGGAACAGTAACATCTCTCTTGAAGCCTGGCTAAACAAAGTCAGAACACCGTAACTCAACTTCAGCGTGCCGGAACAAAGGCAAAGAGCCTTAACAGCTGTTACGGCGTTCTGCTGTGGTTTCTCGTATCGTTTTGGATGTTACGGTTGTCATAGCCCTTTATTTTCTCGTTAAAACAATCAAATTGACTCACGATATTTATTCACATGATAAAGGAGGTCTCAAATAACCCAAAAATGACATCAACTCATTTTTGACCAAACATGATGTTACGGCATTTTGCCTTTGTAGGGCAGTACAGCTAGCAGGCTAGTGTTAGCCACCCAGTCCTGTTAGCCTCCAGCTGTCACTGATCAGTCTGCTAATCTCTAAAAACTAGAAAAATATCTCTGACAATAGACTTTATTAAACTCTGGGCTCTCACATTAACAGACTACTTCAACTTTTATTAGTGTGTGTGTGTGTGTGTGTGTGTGTGTGTGTGTGTGTGAGGAGGGAGGGGGAGACAGTATCTGGGACAGGTCAAAAATGTCCATATAATGATAATTATACCTGTGAAGTTTGTTCTGTAATTCAAAACCCGTGAGTCCAAACAGCAAAATATGATCATCACCAGAGAGATTAGAGTCTGAAGAACGCATTGATGTGGTTTTTATGTTTGTGGTGTCAAATATATACGACACGGAGCAGGTTACAGAAAGGGAACCGTCTGCGTCCTTCCAGATATCTCTTGTCCTAGTTTCTATTGGGGCCTATCGTCAGTTGGTGTGAACAGGGCCAAAAGTTGAAGTCTGGTGGACTCCTGAGGTACATGGCTGCAACCGGCACAAGTTTCCTTACATTTAGACCTAAAATGATGTATGGAGTGTGAAAACTGTGGGGGAGAGAGCAGTTTGTTTAGAGAAATTTCAGAGGATCTTACAGCAGCTCTGCACTTTAAGGTGTGATGTCCTCACCTTCAGCCATACACACACATTATAACATCAGAAACAGTCTGGAAATTAGACGACAAATAAACTGTGATTTGGTAAAAAAACATGAATGGTATCAGAATTCACATTTAGCCCAATAAAGGCCAAAGTCCTGCTGTCACTGAGGTTATACTTCACGTTATAAACCAGAAGTGGTGGAAGAAGGAAGCAAGACAGAAATAAAGAAGAAGAAGACACAAGTGGTCAGTCAGGACTTAGACATAGATAGAGCTGTTTTAATGTTACAACATTTTACACTGACTCCTCTAGATGAGACTGGTGGTTACAGTTTGAGTGTGTGTGTGAGTGTGTGTGTGTGTGTGTGTGTGTGTGTGTGTGTGTCTCTATGTGTGTGTGTGTGTCTCTATGTGTGTGCGTGTGTGTGTGTGTGTCTCTATGTGTGTGTGTGTGTCTCTATGTGTGTGCGTGTGTGTGTGTGTGTCTCTATGTGTGTGTGTGTGTGTGTGTGTGTGTGTTGTGTGTCTCTCTATGTGTGTGTGTGTGTGTGTGTGTGTGTCTGTGTGTGTGTGTGTGTGTGTGTCAGTATGTGTGTCTGTATGTGTCCCTGTGTGTGTGTGTGTGTGCGTTTGTTTGTGTGTGTGTGTGTGTGTGTGTGTGTGTGTCTCTATGTGTGTATTTCTCTGTGTGTGTGTGTGTGTGTGTGTGTATGTCTCTCTCTATGTGTGTGTGTGTGTGTGTGTGTGTGTGTGTGTGTGTGTGTGTCAGTATGTGTGTCTGTATGTGTCCCTGTGTGTGTCCCTGTGTGTGTGTGTGTATATGTCTCTCTCTATGTGTGTGTGTGTCTGTATGTGTGTCTGTATGTGTCCCTGTCTGTGTGTGTGTGTGTGTGTGTGTGTGTGTCTCTATGTGTGTATGTGTGTGTCTCTATGTGTGTGTGTGTGCGTGTGTGTGTGTGTCTCTATGTGTGTGTGTGTGTGTGTGTGTGTGTGTGTGTGTTGTGTGTCTCTCTATGTGTGTGTGTGTGTGTGTGTGTGTGTCTGTGTGTGTGTGTGTGTGTGTGTGTGTCAGTATGTGTGTCTGTATGTGTCCCTGTGTGTGTGTGTGTGCGTTTGTTTGTGTGTGTGTGTGTGTGTGTGTGTGTGTGTGTCTCTATGTGTGTATTTCTCTGTGTGTGTGTGTGTGTGTATGTCTCTCTCTATGTGTGTGTGTGTGTGTGTGTGTGTGTGTGTGTGTGTGTGTCAGTATGTGTGTCTGTATGTGTCCCTGTGTGTGTCCCTGTGTGTGTGTGTGTATATGTCTCTCTCTATGTGTGTGTGTGTGTCTGTATGTGTGTCTGTATGTGTCCCTGTCTGTGTGT
>NC_050195.1:20894553-20907053 GCF_008315115.2 Sander lucioperca | reverse complement strand
GTATTGATTCGCAAGGTCTGATAAGCACATAATTAGTGCAGGCTAATTATAGTCATCAAATCACAGCATTTGACAAACACCAGGCTTTGACCAGTTCTAGGGCCCCGTTTTTTAGTACACCCCACTAGTTGAACGCTCAGAGCATACAAATATGTTATCTTACAATTCCTCTTGACCTGAGTGCCCAAATGTTTAATTCAATCCATCCAATAGTTGTCTTTCTCATGGGACATTTCAGTGACAACCACAAATGTCAACCTCATGGTGGCATGAGAGGAAGACGTCAGGGATCACCAAAGTCAGTAGGAGTTTATCCTCTGTTGCCGCACCATAGACATCACTGTAAAAGATTTCATGCAATCCATAGTGATAGAAATTTCAGAGAGGTCCAAAGTGCGTTAATCGCCCAACCTGCAGACAATCATAAGAGCCACGACCTACGAGCGAGTGGCTAAAAAGCACACCGCTAATACTCTTTCAAAAGCCATTTTTTACTAATCCTGCATTGACATCGACTGCATTAAATAAGGCCCGAGAAAGTATTAGTACATAAGATGAAAACGCATAAAATCTTTGTGAGAAAATAATGGAAGCACATAAGTCCAGAAGACTAGTATGTGGATAGAAAGCTGACTAGTCTCATAGTCTGTTGCCATGCTCCTCGCCCTAGTGAAAGGAAGGAAAGTGTCTCTTTCACTTTACATCAGTGTCAAAGTGCTGCTTGACGAAACACCATGAAAGCGAGCTGCAGGCCCATGTTGACACCTAAAGTACTGCTGCTGTCTCTATGTAGTCTTATGTCACTGCCTGCAGGGACTGCAGATGAAAAAGGAGTGTCTTTTTACTAATGTCTGGCATATTTACATATAACATTACATGTACATTACATGACAGTACATTACAATGTCATGTAGCTGACGCTTGTATCCAAAGCGACTACAAGTAGTGCTGTGACGTGTTCAACTCGCAAATATCGTTGCTGACTGGACTTAAGAGTCATGTTTATGTCGGGTCTATGCCCAGAAAAGTGTGTGTTTCTTCGGGCACGGAGGAGTTTGTCATATGTACCAATGTGATTTTGTGAAGTCACAGAATTTACCAGAACACCTTTTAGTAATGGGTTGCCTTTGGTACATTCACAGCAAATGGTAAAAAATAGATCCATCCCTACATGTCATGATGAATGGAACATCTTTGCAGCAGTTCTGGCAATCAGAGGTTATAGGGGTCTATAAACAGACTTGTAAAATATCATCTGCCACACCACAGTATGTTCCTCCTGCGCTGAAATCTCCCCGACACTTAAGCCTCCACATGCATTAGTATTCATGAACGCATTTATTTTTTATGTATATTAGACAATATAACAAACACAGACCAGTGTAGCTATAAGTATAGTCATTATAATAAGGTATATGCATTTTCACGTATGTGCTCATACAGCAGGCTTGTGTGCTCAAATCCAGTCTGTCATGTTGACCCACTGGTTCTTTGAACTACTAGGAGCATATACACAGCCACAGACAAACTGATTTGAATTAACAGTGTTGCAACACAAAAGAGTCACAAAAAAATGATTGGTCCTATTTATTTCTTCCCAGTAATGACGTAGTATATCGCAATATTGTTTTTAACTTATAACATAATATTTTAACATTATACATGTTACGTCAACATATTTAAATTAAATAGCTATGATTGACTTTTTTGTAATTTATTTATTTATTTTTATTTTATTTTTTACATGAATCCAGATGTTTATGTAGATGTCAATTTTTGCTTTGCAACAGCTGCTGCCAGCGGGACGATGACAGACTAGTATTGTAAGTACAGACTGACAGTAAGGACATTTAAGTTCAAAAAAGAAGAAAGGTCCAGAGGCATCGCCAAGGCTTTTTAACTTTTTGCAAGAAAAGTGCCTGGACCCTCTCTTTTTTGAACTTTTGTGTTCCTTCCAAGAACACCTCATGATGTTTGAACTTCTGAGTACTCCAGACCTTTTTTTCTTATAAATACATTTAAGATGGCAGAAAAAATTGGGTGCTTGGACAATAGGGTTAGCCATCACTGGCACAAATACACATGCGAAAGGCTGCGACATATCGCAAAAGGATTATAGATTTTTGTGTTAGTTGAAAGAGAATATGAGTAGAAAACTACACTTTAAAAGTTAAAAGTCATCTTTTTTAGTGGTGCTTTTATGTTCAATTCAATGTTAAATTTGTTCAATAAAAGAACATTGGAATTATTTCCTTACATATGTTTTAAATTCAACCAGCAATTTGTTGTATTTAGCAGAATATTGAAAGCAATAGAAATGCAGAAATGAGTACACTTTATCATCTGTTAATTAGTAATAAGTAATATCGTTATCGCAATATTCAACAGCGTTTCACATATTTTTCCTCATATTGTGCAGCCCTATTTGACAAGTGCAGAAACCTATTATTTTATTATTACTTCACAGAAAGATAAGAACATCCAGAGAGATCTCTGCCCAGGTCAGAGTCACTCTGTACACTTGCTGTTAAGTCATTTATATTTACACAAAGGACTTGATTACTGGTAGACTGGCTCCTCCCATTGCTGGACCTTCCCTACAGTTTGCTGTTGCCTGTTTGACCTTCTGATAGCTCATTCACATCTAGCATTACCTGATAAACTACATCATGTAGCGATGGAAAGGAAGATGATGTCATCGACAGGGCAGACATTTGGGGAAGTACTAATGCCACCTAGCAGCGTTTTCTGTATATAAAATAAAAACCACCTAACTAATTTCACCCATGACTGCCAGTGGGTCTCTTCAATAGCACTGACATCATGAGTGACTGTAGCTGGCTTTTGATAAAGAAAAAATATTTGGAGATTTCTACATTATTTACTGTACTGTAAATACTGGGGACGTGGCTGGAATTGCCTCCACACGGCTCTCACAGACCGTTCACAACTCATTGAATACCAACGCGTTGTCATGGCGTAAGCGTCGTACAGACGCTCAGGGCCCTCACATGACACTAACATGCACGCGTGGCCGGACCGGCTATCAAAACAAGTAACAGCGAAGCATTCTCTGTCAGGACGCCATTACTCCATAACACCATATCTTTGCATAGCAAATATTGTTTGCTGCTACATTAAAGTGCTGAATGGCGAGTACAGCTCAGTTTAAATGTGTGTATTCCATTAGCATTCATGCTGAAACGGTTTAGCCATCCAAAGTTCTGATCCACCACTGTCAACAAATTCATTCTGTAAGCAAAAGCTTTCATTTTTCAGGGGATGGAATGTGATATCAGTGACAGTAAGTTCCTTGATATGGAACATTTAATGAATGCAAACACGGGGAACGACATGGCTTTCGTTGGCAGTGATATTCCCATACAGATTGTTTTTACTTGGGATGTGGTTACTGTAGCTTGGGTTTTAGGTTATGTTTGCACATAATGTCACTACAGTAAGTGGTGTCCTTTTAGTGGACAGGGACTGCCTAAACCCATCCACCAGGAATTTGCTTGTGGATAAT
The DNA here is from genome assembly GCF_008315115.2 of Sander lucioperca. Taxonomy (NCBI): domain Eukaryota; kingdom Metazoa; phylum Chordata; class Actinopteri; order Perciformes; family Percidae; genus Sander; species Sander lucioperca. The sequence goes on along the minus strand of NC_050195.1, from coordinate 20,903,527 downwards.
GTAAAACAGGTGCAGAGAGAGAAATTATCCCAAGAGAAGACTATTCCATCAGAAAGGACCGGAGGGTCTTTTGTTAAATATGGTGGCTGTCATTCGCTCAGCATGTTGGAAAGTGATTAGGGGTTTGAGAATGCTGATAACTTAATCTTTATAATCTACATATTTGGGTTATTTTAGTCTGATCTATCGCTGTACCTTTTAGCTGAAGCACAGACATATTGAAATACATTTAACCTTCAGTTATTTCCCATTTACCTCTGTGGAGATAATACTTAGTATTATAACCTCAGCAGGGCTCCAAAACCTAAACATTAAAGGCTCAACAATTAAATCTCGACAGGACTAAGCTTCAGGCTAACGCTAATGGAAGGTCTGGCAGAGCATTCAGGTGTGCTTTGATAATTGCTTAAATTTACTGCCCCCTCTGTTTTTACTAATACACAATAAAGTATCCACATTGTTGGATACTTCCTTCTCATTTGCAAACACATACTCAGAAAACCCGTGAGGAAATTGTATCCCAGTTGTTGGCCACCTGAGACTTTAGAGAATAATTGGGATAGAAAAATGTATTGCAGGTATTGCAGCATCTACTGGAAGCTGGGTGTCCCAGTAAGCCCCAGGTGAATGTACTGGTACTTTTACTTTAATTATAAAATACTGAGGTTCATGTAAGCTCTCTGCAAGGCAGGACAGTGGCCTTAGCAACAGGTGTCTCTTCTGTGGCTGTATCATTTACAATTTGATATGGAGTGTGGTGCCTAAAGTGATGGATGTATGTGCCTATTGTGTGTTCCATAACACTGTCTGGATACCTAATTTGCCTCAAGCAGCAGGCTTCAGAAGGAGAGCAGTAACTCCTGCAATGGCAACCAGACTGATAACAAAAACCTAAAGCTACTTGCAGCTTTAGACTGCAGATGATTTTATATGTCTTGATTTTGTCTTGTTTGCTTTGTATATTTTGTTCTTATGTTGACCTAACCTAACTTTCAGATACATAAGCAACCAAACCTTGAATTGCCAGTTATTGTTCCTGTAATACACAGTAGGGCCTCTAACTGGAAACTGTGGTATGCCAAGAATAGTACGTACTGTATGCATACTGTATGTCATTTCGCTCGTAAAACCCATACTGTACTAACTTGAATAACCATGGCACTGTTGCCAGCTCTGGAATTAAAATGGCTGTGAGTGTGTGATGAGAAATTTACTCCAAAAAAAAGAAAAGAAAAAAGACTAGCCTAAACCTTTACTAAACCTTATCTATTGTTATCACATCATTAATCTTACATTGCAGACCTATCTCCATAAGACTGTGTCAGCGCTTGAGTATGGTCTGGCTACAACCACTTAGGGCTTGTCTATATCTCTTAAACCATCATTTACAGCATACAAACATTAATAATGATTGTCGACAACTAAAACCTTTCCTGTGGGCATCCGTAACAGGAGGCTGGTGTATACACCGATAGTGACAATATAGTAAAACAAAGTTGGAATAAAATGTCTTCATAGTGTTACTGTAATGTCTCCTATAGTGGTCAATGTCTTCCCTACAGTGGTCAGCTATCAACTCATCAGTGGAATACGTCTGTAATTTATAGGGCTGTTAATCTCTGCAAGCTTACTTTTTGTTGTTTAGTATACTATATGGAAGGAGAAAAGTGGGCTTCCTTGGAATAAAGAGTAATTAAACATTCGTACAACACACAAGTCATCCTGTCTCATCCACAGGCTCTTTATTGTTGTTTTTCTCTCTATAATTCAGACCTAGCCTCGGGGGAAGATACTGCTTTGGCCGTGTTTGGCCAACTTACTATCTCTGACTGGTTCACAGCGACTGCAATAACCTTTCTTCTCACAGGGGTCGTAGGAAACAAAACACACACAGAAACCCTGGATACATGGCCTATCTGAATATATATGTTACTTTGCCCTGTCCTTTGCCTGGACACAGAGTATCATCCAATAAAGCACAATGTCAGGTTAATTTGACAGGGTTATTGCTAGGCAGTGATTATTAGCAGATTATTCTAAACAGATAAGTGCTAAGCTGTGGGCAGTAGGGTGTATCGTATACAGTTATCAAAACATTTCAATATTAAATAAAGCCAAAAAATAATTAAATGCAAAAGCCATCCTTTCCTGACTGTGCCTAACAATTGTAGATAAAATAATCCAAACAGCTCTTGGAAGAGAGTAAACCACCCTCAATGGCTATTCTGCAGAATCCATTGCTATATTGCCAATAGCAAGCAACCATCTGCATTTCAAAATATTTCTTGTAAGAATTGTGATCCATTTTTGTTTATTATTTTGCTGCTGCGCAGCTTGGTATTATTACATGTGGATGTCATGCTTGGCAATAAATTCTCCCTCCAATGAATTCTACATTCGGAAAACAAATCCACTGGTTGTAATAAATTAGGAAACCTGTTATTCACAAAGCAGTAATGTCAACACAACAGCAATGTATTGTAGAGAAAAGGACTGAATGTATTTAGTGTTATAGAGCTCAGATGAAACTATTTTGAAACCGTCCTTATTATGTTAGAAGTACAAATACACACAATGCAGTTGCAACACTTCTGTTGACACGTATCAAAACAAAAGTGCAATATTTTCAACAGAGGGGAGGATTTTTAACAATAACTTATACAGTATGAATTCACATTTAGAGACCCAGGATCATATTACACCTTGTCAAATGAATTTATTTTATTCAATTAAGCCTCGAGTCCATGCTATTTCTCAAACTACTTTTTTTATTAAAGATATTTTTAGCATTTAGGCCTTTATTTGTGACAGGACAGCTTAGACATGAAAGGGGAGAGAGAGGGGGAATGACATGCAGCAAAGAGCCGCAGGTCGGAATCGAACCCGTGGCTGCTACGTTGAGGACTGAGCCTCTGTATATGGGCATACACTATACCAGGTGAGCTACCCAGGCGCCCTCAAACTACTTTTTTTATGCACGCTAGCAGCATGGAAGGCAATGTCAGTCTGTCGGTCAGTCTGTTTGGTCCAGACTGAAATATTTCGACAACTATTGCATGAATTGCCATGAAACTTTGTATGGACATTCATGGTTCCCAGACCAGGAATCGAAATTACTTTGATGATCCCCTGGCTTTTCCTCTCGCACCACTGCAATGTGAATTGCTTTGTTTTTATTGAGATATCTCGAGAACTGTTGGATGGGTTGTTATAAAATTTGGTACAGATATTCATGGTCTCCAGAGGATAAGTTGTGATGATTTTGAACTCATGGCTTTTACTCTAGCACCATCATCTGGTCAAAAGTTAATTTGCTAAGTAATGCTAAACTGAGATGATGAACATGATAAACATTAAACCTGCTTGACTTCCGCATGCTAGAATATGACTATAGACTGTTAAGTCTTGTAAACTATTTTCTAGTTTGGGGGCAAATATTTTTTAGGAATTCATATTGTTAATATAATGTTCTTAAAAGTTAACAAACAATATTACTTTAATTGTAATAGGGATGCACCGATCCTATCCTGATATAGCTATTGGGCTGATACAATGGGGCCTATCTGTTCAATTCAGTGTTTATGTCTGATTACATGTGCGCATACGACGTCACTCCTCCTCATCCCGCCGGTAGACTGCATAGCCGAGAGAGCTAGTTTGTGACTTAATTGTTATTTAATGTTTACATTTTGTTCTCATTTTATTGTATGTAATTGTATTGTTTTACACTTGAATTGCAATTCCTGTAATTTTCAAGATTTTCTTTTACCAAGTTGCTGGTGCATGATCTATTATTTTTTAACAATTCTGTAAATGTAAGTCACATAAAAGAATGATCCCAGTCACTTCCACACAGTGAGGCATACAGCTTATTGATCACACTGGTATTGATCAGTACATTGACCACGTATCGTAAAGGGGCTAATAAAAGATGGATTGGTGCATCCCTAACTGTAGCTTAATCTGTGTTAAATAAGTAAGGGGTCTATAAAATGGGATGTAGGAATGTTTTGCAAAGCACCCATGCATTAAGGATTAAAATACTTTTGTTAAAGGGAACAAACTTCAATAAACACTTGATAAATGAAATGTAATATCGACAATGACCCCATTTTCCTTCCTGAATTATTTTTGATATTTACTTTGCTTTTCTTATACAGCAGCTAGTGCCTCTGAAGCTAAACGATTACATTCCTCCCTCATTACATCTCTCCTGAAGGGCAGATTTTCAAGTCAATGCTGCCACATCCATTCTAACTTTCCCATCTGCAAAATGAAAGGTTTCAATTAAGTTGACTTCAGTGAGCTCCTGCACCGATAGATGGGCATTAGGGACACACTGTTCCCTCCTCTGTCATTTTTAGGACTGCCAGGGTGTGTCCCCAAACAGTGTGGTCAGCTATCTTCCTCCTAGAATGTAAAGAGGCAAAACTTCTCTGCCAGCTGCACAAGTAGAGTCTGGCAGGGATTAAATAAATTGTGTTTAAATGTTCACATATTCCACAGAAGTTTGGCCACACCACAACTAATGCTTGGTAAAGCATATCTTATATGCTATAAATTCCATCTTCTTCTTTTCCACCACATTTGTATAGTAGGGAACTTTAATTTCACACTAACCTCACCTCAGTGGGTCATAAAGGCTAGACTGCCTAAGCAGGTGGTCATGGTTGTCTCTGTTAGACAGTCCCTGCGAAGATTGAGCTCTGTCAATCAGCGCCAGCATCAATGTGAGGGATCCTCTGGCGGTAGTGATGATTGGAGGTCTATCTCATCTTAGACCTCTGAGTGTTTTCTCCACTTGGAGCCATGGGTTATAAACCGTCTCGAATCCCTTTAAAATTGTTTTTCTCTTCACCATCAGATAGAGGGAGACTGGGGTTTTGTTTGCCATTACATTTTAATAAGACAGATGAGAGAGAGAGGGGCAGAGGGTTTTCAAGAGGAAAATAAATCATCAGAGACCTGGCTGACTGTGGGCCATATTGCGAATGAATCAATGGACTATTAGAGCCCGAAGCCAGGCATACAAATGCATCTATCTTGAGCTAAGAGATACAGAGGTCAGACATGACACAGGAAAGATGTGTGCTGCCGTCAGATCTGTGGCGATACTGTTGTCATGCCTCTTCTGGCAGAGTTAAGCCTTTGTTTTTAATGGCACCATACGTCAATGTGGACAAAACTGTCAACCACCCACCACTGCCACGACTGGCGATGTTTCATCACTATTGCATCACAGGGAAAATACATTCACAAGCATTTTGCTTGCATATCTGAATACAATGTGCCATTAACTCCATTCTCTCTGCAGTGGGTGCAGATTTGCATCATTCCTTTTTCTGATTTAAGAATGAAAGAAATCTCCAGAGACAGCAGGATTTCAAAAACAACGAAAAAAACAATATTGGCTTACTGTATATAAACAGATTTAAACTCTCTCTTCTTGTAGTAGAGAGTTGGTCAGGGTGTTTGGTGGGCGTAAGCGTCAGACTTTGACACCAGACAGCGGGTGTTTGACTCAAGTCCTGCATGTGTTTGGTTTTAGGCAACAAAAGCATTGGTTGAGTTGGGGACAGTTTGTGGTTTCGGTTCAATGTTGAACCTGCAACAACTGATTCTTTTGGCCAAAATCTGTGAAAACAACACGGACATATTATTGCTACTTACGCTGATATGGTGATCATGTTACCAAGCAGCTGCTATTTATAATTTACATCCAACAGATACACTGACACACAAACATTTATATGGAGTTGTGTTTTGTCCACCCGATGGATGAAATCCAATATTCACTTTACTTATAGCACTGTTTTTGGTCTCAACATAATTTTGAGAGAAATATCTGGCTCTTTAGCTGCTAAATGCTCCACTATGTTTGTCAGTTAGTCTCTAACTGTATCTGTCTGCTGTTTGGGGCTGAGCAGGTTGTGTACACATGGGTACACAAGATTTTTTTTGCAGAAAAAGCTGCCTTCTACGGCTGAAAACTATACTACTAGAGTTGTAACAATTCCAAATTTTGCTATACAATTAATGTCTCAGAAATAATTGCGATTAACAATATAACTGTCTATTCTGGTCAAATCTAAAAATTGTTATTTATTTATTACTTACTTTATCTAAGTTTTAAAGGAAGCCCAGGATATGTCTTTTGGTTATATCACTGTAATGTGACCCAGATAATGTAGTAACACAGGTACACAACCTATGAAGTAAACAGCGCCTCTATAAAAAAAACCATTTATTCTAAAAATATTTAGTCTGACCAATAATCACTTATATAATTACAATTTGGCATATCTAAACAAAATCAACAACTACCAGCCATACGGCTTAAGACCTTAGCTAATGTTAGCAATTCATTTAAACAAAGATAAACAAACAAAGAAACGTATTATGTAATAACTGTTACAGGCCTACCGTACAAATGTAATTCAGGTGGCATCACGTTTCTCTCAAAACACATTGCTGTTTGGGATTTTAAGTTTATACATGCAATTTCTAGGCGACAAGGTTGCAAATTCATCAGGTGTACTTGTCGTTAGGCAGTCAGATGTCAACATAGAGTCGGAGAGGAACGGTCGCTCGGATTTTAAAATGCATTTGACAGATGCCATACATTAATACCATTCATTACCATTAATCATCACTGTGTCACCAGTAATTACTGCATTGGAAACGACCAGCCCTGGTAAACCCACTAATGAAGGTTAATGTGCTCGGCTGCCGTCATTCTTCTGCTGGCATTACACCAACAATCACAATCTCTATCAAGAACACAATGTGCTCTCAAGCTTTTTACTGTAACAATGCCATCATTGTGCGACTGCTGTCTCTCATTTCATGCAACAATGAAGGGCAGACAATACTGCAGCCACCCTTTTGTCCATAATGACATGCCACAGTATTGCCTAGTGACCAAGACACAAAGCAACGTATCTGTTTGTAATGTAAAATCTACTGAGGGGATTTTTCTGTTGGAATAGCAAAGAGCTTATTTACATTTCACTCCTATGACTGGAGTTAATCCTGGTGTAAGACACATGGGGACAAGTTAATATTGATTAAACCGTCTTCGAAGGTGGTTTGAGACCCAATATAGCTGCAAGTCGGCCATGTGTATATGGAATTGTTTTTGTTTTCCAGATCATGTAATTCGTCTTTGTTTTTCCTGGGCTACATGCAAATCAGGGTCTGTATAGTCTAGATCCACGTCGTTCCACTTCCGGGATTACTCTGTTGCTGCAGGAAATTCCGCCGGATGTCACTCTTTACGGCCGGATGCCTGTTACCTACCGCTTTCTTTGTGTTTGAATTTTAAACTCCGGTGGATTGATGAGGACTATGGTTAACTGATTCTCAGATCTCTGCAGGGTAAATCCAGACAGCTAGCTAGACTATCTGTCCAATCAGAGATTTCTGTTGCATGACTAAAACTAGGGCTGCACGATATTTTGTTTCATCGTCTACGTCGCGATGTGCGCATGCGCGATAGTCACATCGCAGGACGTTGCGATGTTGACGCTACAACTTCTTTGCTGCTTGATAAAAAAGTAAACTTTCACCCTTCTCCTTTTCCATGATTGTTACTGGACCGACCCTTCCCCTTTAAGACAGGTGGTCATGTGACGTAACGTTAGTCCGACGGGGGGGGGGGGTTGTTAGGGGAAGTGAGGCTCTCCCGTGTGTAGAAAAGTACCGTAAGCGGCAGCTGCCGCTGACACAGTGATGCACATGCTTTTCCATGGGTAGTCAGTGTTTTATGTTTGCTGCAAAGACAAACTAAATCACCTGATTAATGCAACGTAATCACGACATATCCCGGCCATTTTTCACCGCAGAAAGCTGCTACCTTCTATAGTTAGCCTAAAGAAAGAAGGCGTCTGTCCCAACTAACGTTATGGTTCGGAGCTGCGACGCAGGAAACGTAACACTAATCTACAACAGCAGTCTGTTTCTGACATAACGTAATTTACACTGATTTAAGTGCTCTTGGATACACAGTTTGTTGCAAGAGTGTGACATGCAGGCTCTGCATGCTCAGCAAACCAACAATCATGATCAATTTGAATCAGTTTATCAAACAACCAAAGCAGGCCCCGCTAGTCGACCACAACCTGAAATTTAGAGGAAGCAACATGCATGCATTATTAATATCATTCACTTTAGCCTGGATTGATATTATATGAATACAGTGGTGTCATGTCAGTCAACCAGTGTATTTCTTCCTAATTCCCCTCTCCAAAATCACTTCACAAGAGTAGTCACAGTGCTTACTTGCTTTGGTTTTTGTAAAAGCTTAAAGTTCAACAAAGACTGGTTCACATAAGAAAATTTCCTTTTTCATTTTTATTTTCTTTGTAGATGCACTCCCCTACAAAATCACCCCAGTAGTTGAGAATGATTTAGTACTTCTAAATAGGACTATTTATGTCCTCTTGTAAAAAGTCTTTTTTTCATATCGCAATATATATCGCAGGGAAAAAAAATATCGCAATGTAAGTTTTTTCCAATATCGTGCAGGCCTAACTAAAACAACCTCTGAATGTACACGTTCCACCAAAACTAGCCAGACCCTCCTCCGCAACGCTGTGGAGGAATGTCTGGCAATGCGAGACTAGGGACTGTACTACTCTATTCCAGAGGTTTGTGATAATAATGTAAAATACAGTTCAGCAGTCAACAATTTGGATAGCGAACTAACAATTATTCAGAAACTAACACAAACACATGCATGGATTGGCTAATAGCAGATGATATTATTACCTCACCCATTCTGATCATTTAATGGTCAAACTGATCACGGATCAGATACACAACAACAACAACAGCTATGTGTGCCTTCTGTATGATCGTATGTGTTAAAACTGCAGGACTTTTTTCCTGTTATCCCTGTTGCTCGAGACACAAAGAAAAGTGTAATTTCAGTGTAATTTAGCTGCAGTCATCACAGGAGACAGATGGGACAGAC
>NC_050195.1:20337053-20494553 GCF_008315115.2 Sander lucioperca | reverse complement strand
TGCTGAAGGTCACAGGCCGATGATGCCATCAGGACCACATCATCCGCAAAAAGCAGCGATGAGATCCCCAGCTCACCGAACTGCAACCCCTCTCCACCCCGACTACGCCTTGATATCCTGTCCATAAATACTACAAACAGGATTGGTGACAAAGCGCAGCCCTGGCGGAGGCCAACCCTCACCTGAAACGAGTCCGACTTACTGCCGAGAACCCGGACACAGCTCTCGCTTTGGTCGTACAGAGATTGGATGGCCCTGAGAAGGGACCCCCTCACCCCATACTCCCGCAGCACCTCCCACAGTATCTCCCGGGGGACCCGGTCATACGCCTTCTCCAGATCCACAAAACACATGTAGACCGGTTGGGCATACTCCCAGGCTCCCTCCAGGATCCTTGCAAGAGTAAAGACCTGGTCCGTTGTTCCACGACCAGGACGGAATCCGCATTGTTCCTCTTCAACCTGAGGTTCGACTATCGACCGAACCCTCCTTTCCAGCACCTTGGAGTAGACTTTACCGGGGAGGCTGAGAAGTGTAATACCCCTGTAATTGGCACACACCCTCTGGTCCCCCTTTTTGAAAAGGGGAACCACCACCCCGGTCTGCCACTCCTTAGGCACCGTCCCCGACTTCCACGCAATGTTGAAGAGGCGTGTCAACCAAGACAACCCCTCCACACCCAGAGCTTTAAGCATTTCTGGACGGATCTCATCAATCCCTGGGGCTTTGCCACTGTGGAGTTGTTTAACTACCTCAGCAACTTCCACCAGGGAAATTGACGACAATCCCCCATCATCCTCCAGCTCTGCCTCTACCATAGAGGGCGTATTAGTCGGATTTAGGAGTTCCTCAAAGTGCTCCTTCCACCGCCCTATTACCTCCTCAGTTGAGGTCAACAGCGTTCCATCCTTACTGTACACAGCTTGGATGTTTCCCCGCTTCCCCCTCCTGAGGTGGCGAACGGTTTTCCAGAAGCACCTTGGTGCCGACCGAAAGTCCTTCTCCATGTCTTCTCCGAACTTCTCCCACACCCGCTGCTTTGCCTCTTTCACGGCAGAGGCTGCAGCCCTTCGGGCCCTTCGGTACCTTGCAACTGCCTCCGGAGTCCCCTGGGATAACATATCCCAGAAAGACTCCTTCTTCAGTCGGACGGCTTCCCTGACCACCGGTGTCCACCACGGTGTTCGTGGGTTGCCGCCCCTTGAGGCACCTAAGACCCTAAGACCACAGCTCCCCGCCGCAGCTTCAGCAATGGAAACTTTGAACATTGTCCACTCGGGTTCAATGCCCCCAGCCTCCACAGGGATGCACGAAAAGCTCCGCCGGAGGTGTGAGTTGAAAGTCTGTCGGACAGGGGCCTCCTCCAGACGTTCCCAGTTCACCCGCACTACCCGTTTGGGTTTACCAGGTCTGTCCAGAGTCTTCCCCCACCCTCTGACCCAACTCACCACCAGATGGTGATCAGTTGACAGCTCTGCCCCTCTCTTCACCCGTGTGTCCAAAACATACAGCCTCAGATCAGATGAAACGATTATAAAATCGATCATTGACCTTTGGCCTAGGGTGCTCTGGTACCAAGTACACTTATGAGCATCCCTATGTTCGAACATGGTGTTCGTTATAGACAATCCATGACTAGCACAGAAGTCCAACAACAAACAACCACTCTGGTTTAGATCAGGGAGGCCGTTCCTCCCAATCACGCCTCTCCATGTGTCTCCATCATTGCCCACGTGCGCGTTGAAGTCCCCCAGCAGAACTATGGAGTCCCCCACTGGAGCCCCATGCAGGACTCCATTCAAGGTCTCCAAGAAGGCCGAATACTCCGAGCTCTTGTTTGGTGCATACGCACAAACAATAGTCAGAGTTTTCCCCCCCACAACCCTCAGGCGTAGGGAGGCGACCCTCTCGTCCACCGGGGTAAACTCCAACGTAGCGGCGCTCAGCCGGGGGCTTGTGAGTATCCCCACACCCGCCCGGCGCCTCACACCCTGGGCAACTCCGGAGAAGAAAAGAGTCCAACCCCTATCCAGGAGTATGGTTCCAGAACCGAGACTGTGCGTAGAGGTAAGCCCCACCAGATCCAACTGGTAGCGCTCCACCTCCCGCACAAGTTTCGGTTCCTTCCCCCACAGAGAGGTGACGTTCCACGTCCCCAGAGCCAGCGTCTGCTGCCCGGGTCTGGTCCGTCGAGGCCCCTGACCTTCACTGCCACCCATGTGGCAGCGCACCCGACCCCAGCGGTTCCTCCCACAGGTGGTGGGCCCATGGGTTGGAGAGAGAGGTGCCACGTAGCTTTTTCGGGCTGTGCCCGACCGGGCTCCGTGGCAAACCCGGCCACCAGGCGCTCGCTGACGGGCCCTCCATCTGGGCCTGGCTCCAGACGGGGGCCCCGGGCTTCCTCCGGGCAGGGTCACATCATCTCTACCTCGGGGACAATGGAGCAGGAGATTGGTCGGAGAATCGGCGCAGCGGGTGCGGTATTACATTCAATTTATCGCACCGTTGTGACGAAAAGAGAGCTGAGCCAGAAGGCAAAGCTCTCGATCTACCGGTCAGTTTTCGTTCCTACCCTCACCTATGGTCATGAAAGCTGGGTCATGACCGAAAGAACGAGATCCAGGGTACAAGCGGCCGAAATGGGTTTCCTCAGGAGGGTGGCTGGCGTCTCCCTTAGAGATAGGGTGAGAAGCTCAGTCATCCGTGAGGAGCTCGGAGTAGAGCCGCTGCTCCTTCGCGTCGAAAGGAGCCAGTTGAGGTGGTTCGGGCATCTGGTAAGGATGCCCCCTGGGCGCCTCCCCTCCCTTACGGAGGTGTTCCAGGCACGTCCAGCTGGGAGGAGGCCTCGGGGAAGACCCAGGACTAGGTGGAGGGATTATATCTCCAACCTGGCCTGGGAACGCCTCGGGATCCCCCAGTCGGAGTTGGTTAATGTGGCTCGGGAAAGGGAAGTTTGGGGTCCCCTGCTGGAGCTGCTACCCCCGCGACCCGTTACCGGATAAGCGGACGAAGATGGATGGATGGATGGAGGTTTACATACAAAAAAAAAAAAAAACACCATATTTTTGTTGTACTACATATTACTGCAGCTCTCCGTTTCAGCTACAGTGTGAGGCATCACACTTCTATTCCATCTTTGTTGGGAGTCGCACATGCGCAGCAGCTAGGTAAGGACTACTAGCCAGTCAGAAGCAGAGTATGAGGGAGTGCCACGCTAGCAGCTAGGCGAGCATTATAACGTGTTACAAAGTGATGCACGTTCGTCACGGAAGTAAATTCTGGACTACAATAGAGCTGTTTGGAGCAGTTTGTAAACTGTTTTCTGTTGGAGATGGTAAGTTCCTTTGGGGTGGACTTTGGGCTTTTTCACTTTGTAAACCTATAACGTGCACAAATAAGATATATAACACAATAAAGGAAAATGAAAAAGCCAAAAAAGCATAATATGAGCACTTTAAGGTTTATTAGGGAAAACCTTTATCATGAAAATTACCATCAATCTGTAATTCTGCATAATGACCGTTTCCCAAATAAACCGTAACATACATAGCCTACATATATATTTAATTGGCCGCTGTGCTAATCTAATATTATTTAAAATGTTGCTTGTTTGTGGTGGTGTGATCCATAGATATCTATATCTATGGTGTGATCGCTGTTTACTGTCCATGGTTCTGTGTCTGTTGCTGATGGTAACTTATCTGTGTGTGCGCTGTCATGATGTGAATGCTTGCTCTTGGGGGAACTATTGGAATTGTTGGGGCTTTGTAAATTATAGAGTGTGGTCTAGACCTACTCTATCTGTAAAGTGTCTCGAGATAACTCTTGTTATGATTTGATACTATAAATAAAATTGAATTGAATTGAAGGCACATGAAATGTAGTTGGTTTTGTGTGGTAGGAGGGGGTCGCTGTCATGCGTATACTGAACAGTTTTATTGAGATTAGTAATTGCATTTTTCATATTATATGTTATTTGACATTCAACATCAAATGAAAAAGTCTGAGTTATTTAAGGATGCTAGTTATGTATTTTGTTGTCCTTAAGTTCTAAACAGTTTCTTACCTGGGTGTCCTCTCCATCAGGAAGTGGTGGGAACCCATCTGTGTTGTCAACTACTTCCCGAGTACCATTTAACTGATGGGGAAAATAATCAGCAACACTTTACCATGATGTAAGTACACACACACACACACACACACACACACACACATACATATATATATATATATAATTAATTAAAATGATCTGAAGTTCACACTCATATGTTTAGACTTTAGTCTCTGATTTTGTCTCCAAGTCATCTTAGGCTGTTACACTTTTTCTCCCATCTTCCCAAAAAACAGATGTTTAATCATTAGTTTACTTTATGAAAGTCTACATACCTGTACTATAGGTTGTCTGCTATCATTTAGTACCTGAAATAGAAAGGCATTGCACTTCATACGAATGTTTATACATGTTTACTTTAATTCAAATACACAACAGTCGGTCTTTGCTTGTTTGCAGAAAGTCCTATAGTCGGGATCCATCTCTCAGACAGTGAAAGAAGGCTAATGTATGCTCCCTTTGGGCTTTACAACATTGCAAATTAAAGCCAAGTAGATAGAACCAGAATACATTATTTTGTTTAGAAATGACAAATTTGGAAATAGTTTTAATCTGACAGATTGGGAATAAATTGCAGATGAAGACACAAAGAAACTGAGAACTTAAACAGCTATAGCTATTCATTTTAATCTACATTTGCAACAAATAAACAATAAATGAACCTGTTACATAGAAATCGAACAATACATGTAATGTAAAAATAAAATGTATTTCAACCCTTGGTGTAATTTAGAATTATTAATTGAAGTCAGGCCTGCAAAGTAAAATTTGTGTAATATTCAAATCATTGCAAAGAGAGTGAAAAACTTTGCCTAACAGGTTGGATACACAATTAAGTATTTTGTAGTAAAAGGAAACGTTTGGGTAATGTGAAATTTATTAAAAATCAAGTTATCAGTGGCAATCTTTGGGCACAAGGTTCAGTCAGTGCCAAACTCAATACTCTTCTTTGAAACCAAGAGATATAATAGAAAACACTCGTGCCTATACAGGAAGGCAGAGAAGAAAGCTGAAAAAAACCTGCCATTGATCTCCAAAGCAAGCAACCCCATTACCAAAAACATTTTGACACTCCATACTTTGATTTCCAAAAACCTCTTGGACAATGTTAAAATCATGTTCTCCCTCAAAGTCTACCCACCATTGATGAGTTGGTTGTTGTGTTAATCCCATTCTCATTTTCCATTGGAAACGTAGCCCCTGGTGGCGTCTGAAAATTTTATTTTAGAATGATTTAGTGCAAGGACATGATAGTGTTTGCTTAGTATCCATTCGGACAGCTTGTTTGCAAAGGACATGGACATTGGATATCAAATAAAACATCAAGTTCAGTGATTTTCAAATGTAAACATACAGTCATGTGAAAACATTAGGACACCCGTGCTAAAGTTGACTGACATGGTTTTATTTCAGTTATCCTAATAGCTGGTTTGATTTGCATTGAGAGATGATTTTATGGAAAGTACCCCATGCCAATCTCTAGGTATGGTGAAGGGTATGTGATGATGTGGGGCTATTTTAATTCCAAAGGCCAAGGGAACTTTATCAGGATGCATAGTATCCTGGATCTATGAAATAACTGGCCTTAAAAAATAAAAATCTGCCTTCCTCTATGGGAATTTAACATAGGGGTGTACTTACTTATGCCCCCTGTATTTTAAGGAAGAACATTTATTTATTTACGATACATTATTCATTCACAAAGAAAATTGGTGTCCTTAAAGATTGGATTTTTACTCATTTTTATAATTAAGGCATTAAGATCAATTTGCAAAAGATGATTTTTTTATTCCTCTTTTTAGTCAACTTTAGCATGGGTGTCCTAATTTTTTCACATGACTGTGACAATGCAGCAATGATTACGTATAACAATTAGGTATTAATTTGCCTGTAATAAAAAAGTGTTGCTTCTGCCTTTGCTCCCATACATTTAAGGCCTTCAAAGAAACATTTAAGGTATAACATTTAGGTTAATGAAAACTATAGAACATAAGCACTTAGTATTTTTAATGAATTAAAGTTAAAATCATAATAAACACTAATTATGGTGAGCACTTCTGAATAGTTTCTTACTTGGATCATTTTAACTGGTGTGGGCTGAAAAAAGAAGAAGAAAACATTTACGGAACTTCCAAAATATATTACCGTTCTATATGAGAACACTTTGGTGCGAATTCACAAAAGGATTGTGTGGCTTTTCTGCTGCTAAACCTCAACAAAATAAGACAAAAAAATGCATCCTTTTGAATTTTTGTTTATTCTGTTTTCACCTACCTTGGCAAGCGGCACCATGCTTCCTTTAGGCCACTGCAATTAAAAGAAATAGCACTTAAGAAACATTAAACCCAAAACCAAAGCTACAACATTGGGTAATATCCCTTTGCCCTTTTGTTTGTTCTGTTTCTACAAGGTCATTGACATAGCAGCAAAATAATCAAACCTGTTTCATAGAGACAGCAGCAGTATGATTAATGCCCCAGCTTATTCACTGATTATTTGGGGGGGGAGGGGGATGTAGCCCTACATCTAGGTTCTTCATTCAAGTCAAAGTTCTTAAGTTTAAATCTCAAGTCTGGTTCTGCGACCTATTTTTAAAACTGTTAGTTAAGAAATAGTCCTACAATGTTGAATATACAGTACACTAAATAACATCTGAAAGACTAAAGTAGACTGACTACCTCTTAGCTCTAGGCAACACAAAACAAGTTGAGAGAAACTCAAGTCATTGCAAAGTAACAAAGCGCAGTACTTTTATAGCAGGTTAGAGCCAGAGTAAAACACAAACCATACTGTATAACACACAAAACCCAAAGTGCAATAGTAGTGTATTATTTTTAACCAATTTAAATTGTTTCCTTCCACCAATCTTAACGCATTAACATCTTACCGAGGCTGTGAGAATGAATCCCACCAAACACAGAAGTGTAATTCCTCTCATGTCGATCACAAATTAGCCTCCTATCTGCTTATACATCTGCTTTATAGTGTCCATGTCAGTAGGTGGAGTCTATTACACATCTGTACTGCATAAAAGTGTTCTAGTTTCATTTCAAAGTCCAACAGGGTATATTTGTTAGCAAATGTTAAATTGCTTACTCGCACAAAACTGCTTCCCATTTTCAAATGTCGTGCTCTCATTTGGCCACTGGAAGTAAAAAGCATTACACTGAAAATAAAAAAAAAATATTTAACCCTGTTTCATTTTTTCTACTGAAAATGCACATCTTTAAAAATGGCTCACAAATATATATTTAAAATTATATAATATAAAAAAAAATATTTTCCTAAAACAAACAGCTGGGCATTGTGCTTTTTTGTGTGCAAACTTGACCAAACAGAAGTAAATAGTGCATTTTTTGGGGGCTATTTTCAGCTACAGATTAATATACATCTGATGCTTTACTTACTTTAGCAGCAGGACGCGTATCAGGGGTGGAGTCAAAATTAGGGCTGCATGATATGAGGAAAATATCTAATTGCGATTATTTTGACTGATATAGCGATATGATTCACGATATTGGAGGGAATGATCTTTTTTGTATCGTTATTCTCATTTTCATTGAACAAAATAAAAATAAATTAAATTGATTACAGTGTAAATTTTTGCGAGGATCTGTACCAAACAAGATTTTTTTCTTTAGTCTGTTGAATACGATTTGTAGGCTGGGACGCCTCTGCAGCACTACAAAACTTAATTAAGAATGGTTTGACACATTTTGCCTTTAACAAATATTGTGCCCCTCTGCAATTTGGATATTGCACTAGTACATTTTGCAATTTCGATAAAATTGCAATTAATTGTGCAGCCCTAGTCAAAATAAACTACAATGTGTGTGTTCATGGTAATGAATTGTTGTGTTACAGTATCTCGTTTTTCAGAGTAGTTGTCAATTTTCTCAAATGGGGGATACATTTTGGGCTGAAGTTTCCAGGTCAATTGGTTGGACGATATGCTCTTGACCACCAAATTCTCAATGTCAGACAGTCGCTGGTGTTACTTTCATAAGGCCGCCTGTCCACCAAAGATTTTTTTCTTAGCTAAAAATGCCAGGCGCTCATCTAAAATGACCCAGCTTCGAGTGCTAGAGTGCCTTTTGGAGGCGCAGGTTTGTTTTTAGCTGCCTTTGTTGAGTCTGGTTGCTATGATACGGAATATCCGCGTAAGTAAAAATGTCAGCTGTCTGCACCATGTGAGTCGGAACAAGGTAGAGTACTTGCTCTGGCCCTTGCTTTTTAAGACGGAAAGGCTGAAGCACGTACGTAGAGAGGACAATATGTACTAGGGGTGGGGGGGAAAATGTAAAATCGTACGTATCATGTTTTTTTTGCGACAATTTTATAATGTTATTCTTTTTCCTAGATTCGATATTTTTTTTTTTTTTTTTTACTAATGATTCACCTAAATATTTTCTACCAATATGGTACTGCTGATGGCGACTACATCATATTAGTTTCCAGCAAAACAGACAGAAAGCAGAAAATACATGTTATGTACTTCTTTACAAATGAAATAAATATCAGACTGAC
Source organism: Sander lucioperca (assembly GCF_008315115.2). Taxonomy (NCBI): domain Eukaryota; kingdom Metazoa; phylum Chordata; class Actinopteri; order Perciformes; family Percidae; genus Sander; species Sander lucioperca. The sequence goes on along the minus strand of NC_050195.1, from coordinate 20,485,915 downwards.
TGACTGACATGTGATGTGCGTTCTTCTTAAAAAACAATTAGTTTTTAGAAATGTATCATGATATATTGTCTCTAGAGGTGTATTATTCAACTTTTGTTTTTGTTAAAGAAGGAGAAAAAAATCGCAATACTTTTTACTATCGAATCACAATACTTCTAGAATCGCAATAAATGAAAATCGCAATACATATTGAATCGGCACCCATGTATCATGAATCAAATCGGGACAAAAGCATATCGTCCCAGCCCTAATATGTACGGTCTAGCAATATTAATTTCTCCTCCATTGTTGTTGTTCAGCACTTGTACATGTAGAATGTGACGGTTGGTCTTTGTGGTTTTTGCCCTGTCCCTCCACTGTGAATGGACAGCTGTGTAAAAAGTGACAGTGGCGAGCGCAGCTTTTTACCCAGTTGAACATTCTTCACCTCTCTGCCAACAGAAAAAAAACTCAAAATGTGCAGCGCTCAGCGCAGAATAGATGCTCAGCACCAGTGTTTATAGCATTGTGTGACTATGCGGCGCTCCCATTGCAAAGCATTGAAAACGTATAGTGGTCTCAGGAAAAAAAATGCCTTAACGGACACACAACCCTACCAGGTAGAGTACAGTCAGTATTTAGTTAATATAGAAATAACATGCAGATTTTTTCCCCCCATCGACCAATCGATAGAGTAGGTAGAATTTCAGTCGACCAACATTTTCTTTGGTTGAATAAAGCCCTAGATAAATTATTTAAATTGAACTTATCTCTTTGTTTAACTGACCTTAAGATAACCAACTTAGAAATAAAAGGACATTTGTAATAGTTTTGATGAAATGTTTAATGAAAAGAAGCAGTAGCAGAATGATGATATGCCTGGTGTTTTTACATCCTGATGACGGTACTTCTCCATTAGGGATTAACATGTATTTGTATCTAATGAGTTAAGCCCTCTGATGTGTCGTCTTTCATTTTTTGGTTTTTCCCTGGAAAAGATAAAAAAATGACATTTCAGCTAAAAAGTTTATTTATAGTTAATTACCACATCCTCTTAAACACACAACACACACATACAGACACACAGAGACATGCATGCATCCACACACACACACACACACACACACACACACACACACACACACACACACACACACACACACACACACACACAGATGTAGATTCTCAACAGTTATGTATTTTGTTGTCCTTAAGTTCTAAACAGTTTCTTACCTGGGTGTCCTCTCCATCAGCAAGTGGGGGGAACCCATCTGTGTTGTCAACTACTCCCCGAGTACCATTTAACTGATGGGAAAAATAATCACTTTACCATAATGTAAGTATGATCTATAATAATTAAAATAATCTGAAGTTGACACTTGTACGGTGTTTTAACACTTCTGTCTCTGAGTTTGTCTCCAATTCATTTTAGGCTGTTACACTTGCGCATTCCCAAAAATATTTACCACTGCGGCCCTCAGAAGCACTTATCTCATTACGCCATCCTGATTTGCTGGTGAATGCGTGTTCACCACGTAGTGCCGCCTACTATAAATAGTGTGTGGGGATGGCACAGCGTTATTCAAGATAAGCAACCTCTTCTCACCCGCCCGCATGAAGGATTGTCTGGTGAGACATCTCACTCATATTACTCAAGGAACCAGGGTTATGAATATGACCTTAAGTTCTTTTACATAATATTTGTTTTAATGTCTCACTATGGAATATGGTAGCTCCCGAATTGCCAGACGAGCTTATCTAGCATCCACCAACCTGCAAGAGAGTCACCCTGTTCCAGCTAAGACTCAAACACTGCGCAGGCCACGCATGGGGCTGAGATGTCCAGCATGTAAAAGTGGACAAAAGTGAGAGGCGAGGACCAGCTCGCTGCAGCACAAATGTCCCTAACAGAAACATCCCTGAATAGGGCCCAGGATGCGGCCAAGCCACGAGCCAAGTGTGCATGCAGACCCGGGGGAGGCTGAAGCCCCTGACCCGTACAAGCCAAGGCCAGTAGCCTACACCACCCAGCAGGAGAGGCTTTGCTTTGTGACAGGTTCCCCTTTGTGAGGGTTAGTCCAGGAAAGGAACAGCTGATCTCTCCGTTTGAAACCCCTTGTCTTATCCATGTAAGTGCGCACAGCACGAACTGGACATAACACGTGCGTGCCCCCGCTGCTCACCAGGCGAGGCTGCGAAAGCCAGCAGGTAAATAGGAGAACATCAACCAATCACCTTAGGTACAAAGGCCAGGTTGGGCTTCAATGTAACCTACACATCCCCTGGGGCAAACTTAACGCACAAAGGGTGCACCGAGAGCGCATGAATATCACTAACCCGTTTAGCTGAGGCCAGAGCTAACAACAGGGCTTTAGTCAAGTCCACCTTTGTCGAGTCCAAGACAAGTCCAAGACCAGGACTAGTCGAGACGGAGTCAAGACCAAGTCCAAAGAGGTTCAAGTCCAAGTTAAGACTGAGTCCAAATGGACCTTTTTCACAGCAGACATTTTGACTTGTCATAGTAGGAAAAGCACAGCTGAAATTGATAACCTTAACGATGGCTCAGTTCCATCTAGTGTCCCAGTGAGCTATTTCAGTGAGTGAGCATGCACAATACCAGGGCCTCTCCTAAGTGGAATGCAGCCATCATTAATGATTTTGAATACACCTGTGTTTTTCCTACTATGACATGTCAACATGTCTGCCGTGACGAAGGTCTATGAGAGACATTCAATACCGAGACAAAAAAAAAGAATCCTCTTCAAGACCACTTACTTACCTGTTAATAATGTATGTGATAAGAGACAGTATACAGTATCTTCTACTTTAAGATGATAATTTTGCTTTATTATTTGTAATAATCAAAAAGCAAGCACAAAGTAACACACTATAGGATAAAATAAGGCCATATTATTTACTTAAAATATAAAATGGAAATGTTCCCATTCTTGAACTTATTACTTGTCCTGAAGAATTCATAGTACAAAGTGCTCGCTATTGTTAGTTTCATTGTGTCTGTGGCCAAAATGAAAATGATTGATACCTGATGATTGAGGTACAATATATGATGCAGCCAGGTGTATACCAGGCGACCTATCTCGATGCCTGTTCTAGATGGATTGGGACCAGGCGAGGTGGAAAGTAACGAAATACATTTACTCACGTTACTGTATTGAGTAGTTTTGTTGTGTATTTTGTATTTTTCAAGTAGTTTTTAAAATCGGTAATTTAAAATGTACTTGATTACGTTTTGAGTGAAGTTTTGTATTTCGCTGCATTACAAATCTCGTACGTTACTGAGTAAAAAAAAAAACTTCGAAAAAACAAAGGAAGAAAAAAAAAATCGCACCCGGAACCACTGCAGTGAAAGAAAGCTCTATTGTCAGTAAAGTAAAAAAAAGTTTGCTGACAATGCCGAGCAAAAAGTAAAAAAATATGCAGTGATGGCAGTGATGTCATCCTAGCTGAAACATCGAATTCTGCTGCCCAAAACGACGAAAATCCTTGGCCACATTTGAAAGACTGTTTTTCATTTAAATTCAAGAGGGCCAGTAGTACCATCATGCAATGCCAGATGTGCCTGCCAAAGGTGACTGAACTGGCAGCATTTAATAACTCCACATCTAATCTGCAGAAGCATGTTTTGGTAAGTATTTGTGCATTGGTACTTCAAACTAAGTTTTCATGACTAATAGCAAATTGCCAATTAGCAAAACAACATGTTTCGTGGCATAGTTAATTTTTGTCTAGCACTAGCAACCCGTAGGACAACGTATGTAGTAGGGCTGTACGATATGAGGAAAATATCTAATTGCGATTATTTTGACTGATATTGCGATTGCAATGTGATTCACGATATTGAAGGGAATGATCATGTTTGTATCATTATTCTCATTTTCCTTGACTAATATTAAATCAAAATTATAAATTGTATAGTTTGAAAAATTATAGTTTGATATTTGCGAGGATCTGTACCAAACAAAGATGTTTTCTGTAGTCTGTAGGATAGGATTTGTAGGCCGGGACGTCTCTGCAGCACCACAATACTTCATTCAGAATGGTTTGACACATAGTGTGCCTTTAACAAATATTGTGCCCCTCTGCAATTTGGATATTGCACTAGTCCATATTGCGATTTCGATAAAATTGCGATTAATTGTGCAGCCCTAGTATGTAGGACACTGACAGTTTTATTTTTTATTTTTTTTATGTAACTAAGTAACTTTTACTTAAAGTACATTTTAAATGAACTACTTATTACTTTTATTGAGTTATTTTTCAGATAGGTAATTTCACTTGTACTTGAGTAATATTTCATCAAAGTATTGGTACTTTTACTTGAGTACAATATTTTAGTACTTTTTCCACCTCTGCCAGGCGTGCACTAGTGCGTCTACGCTGAGGGAGCTCCCAGACTGCGCAGAGAGAAAAACATTGCTCATTGAGTTTTTTCTTTTGATGTGAACAGATTAGAGCTGTCAGTCTTCCTCTATAATACCATTTGAATTCAATTCAATTCAATTTTATTTATAGTATCAAATCATAACAAGAGTTATCTCGAGACACTTTACAGATAGAGTAGGTCTAGACCACACTGTAAGTTACAAAGCCCCAACAATTACAGTGGTTCCCTCAAGAGCAAGCATTAGCAGTAGCTATTGCGACAGTGGCAAGGAAAAACTCCCTTTTAGGAAGAAACCTCGGACAGACCCAGACTCTTGGTAGGCGGTGTCTGACGGAAGTTGAAGATGTTTCAGGGAGAGAATTTCATTTGTAATTTTATTAAATATTCAAATATAATTCGAATATTAAATGCTCAAATGCAGCCTGTTATAAATATGTACTACACTACTCAGGCTTATGCATTGTCAATACCACTAAGCATGTGGTTGTTGTTACACATTCTGTCCACTAGAGGAACTTCCAACATTAGCCTGGCCTTGAAGGGGACCTACTTCATGGCGCATTGCATTTCTGGCACGCCGCTTTCTGTTTACATTATTTTCCAACACGCACACAGCAACAAACACAAATCAACAGAGAACTCTGTAGTGAAACATTATCTTACATGTGTAGTGAAGCGGCTCGGTTGTAAAGGCTAACGTAACGTTGCTCGGTTAGCACAATGACATCATGCACAGCTGAAATGATTTGTGATAAACTAAGTAACAAAAGTGTTAGCCACGATGCTAACGGCATTGATAACTAAGCCAAACGGTGCTGTTAGAAGGTAATATATGAAGTTGAAGCTAACTCTGAGCTGTAGGGCAGCTAACATTACCTTTAGCTGTCTTCTTGAAGCTCCCAGCTAAGCTCCTATAACTCGCGACGCAGTTGGGAAACCAGAACGAGCTAACTATTGATAACATAAGCATTTCGGCTCGGTGGATGTCGATTTTAAAGTCATGTTAAAACCACCACTAGGATGGCAGACACCATAAGACCGAGTAGACTCAGACGTAATCTGAACTGAACAGATTTGTGTGGACAGCAAAGAGTCACCTGCGTCACCTGTAAAGAGGCTGTCAGGCGTTTCTCATTTCTACTTCCTAGCCTGAAAACTGGCATCTGGCGCGGGTTGTGCTGGCGGAGCTGCAGCCTGGGCTGGAGATGTCCTTGGCCAGCCGGGTCTGGTCTCCTGTCTGGGAGAGTGAAACGGGGTGGGCTGAGGTTTCAGCCGTCTCAGGATTTTGAACTGCGGCCCCTGTTAGGTGGCCTGCGAGAATGTTTTTCGCTGCACAGGAGGAGGTTTTACAAGTTAGACAAAGCTGGAGTGCTTCATCCTCATTGTTCTTGGCCTGACACCTGCGTTGCATGGAGACTAACGCAGCGCCAAAGATAACCCTCTGGAACGACTGGAATATTGAGGATATGGTCCCTCTCTTTGTCTGACAGGTTGGCGAAGTTGAGCCACCGCACCGTGGCCTGGACGCGATATTACGAATCCCACTATGGCCACGCCAAGACCCGCTCTTCAATAGCATTCACACACTACAATTGGCCAGGCGTCCATGCTTACATGTACAGGTCCTATCCCCCGACCAATCCCCTAACCCTAACCTTAACCACTCGAGGTGAAATGCTTAACCCCAACCAATCGGGCTGCTTCGTACGGCGGGTCTTGGCGTGGCCATAGTGGGATTCGTAATTTTGCGGACCGCGCCGCCGCCTAATGCCTTCTCGGTCAGGGGTGCCTGGATAGCTCAGTTGGTAGAGCGGGTGCCCATATACAAAGGTTTACTCCTCAACGCAGCGGGCCTGGGTTTGACTCCGACCTGCGGCCCTTTGCTGCATGTCATCCCCCCCTCTCTCTCCCCTTTCATTTCTTCAGCTGTCCTGTCAATAAAGGCCTAAAAATGCCCCAAAAAATAATAATAATAATTTAAAAAAAAAAAGCCTTCTCAGTCAGGGCTGACTGAAACCGGTCCGACTTAGACGGCAGTGTAGGACTCCAAGAGGATACTGTCGACACGCAAGGGTGAAAATGTACCGCAACCAGTGGCTCCATCTGAGGCATACGCAGGAGACCCGGGCCCTCCGTCTTTACACAGTCAAGGGATGAGGCGCCGGGTATCAGCCTTCTTGCTTCTTCCTGCTTTCCATTGACGTGCCACCTCGGTTAGAAGCTCCGGGAAGATGGGGAGAAGCTGCTTTGACAAGCTCTTAGACAGGGGAAATCTTTTCGGGACCTGATGGTCTCCGTTATGTGCTAGCCATCTGCGGCGACTTTTAAGAGTGAACACTGCACAGTGTCGACATGACCCGGGAACATCAATCACATTTCGGGCATGTTACAGTCCCAGGCAGCTCAAACAGACCTAATGTGGATCTTTGCTCAAGATTTTATTTCCACAGCGAGTTTTGGTCTCCATCCCGAGCGAGCTGTTGTGCAGGCAGGAGTGGAGCAGCTAGCTGGGATGCTAATGCTTAAAAAAGGAAAACACCTCGTACGATCTGGTGTGACCGGAGAAGTAGAATCCTAAAGTTAGTTTGCGCAGTGACAGAAGCTAGGTAAGATCCATCTGCGGAAAGTCACGCCAACCTTGACGCGAGATATGCTTCGAGTGAGAAGAGGTTTTTGAATGGCGCTGTGCCATCCGCACACACTATTTATGGTAGGTGGCACTACCTGGTGCGGACGGACATGCGTTCACCAGCCAATCAGGATTGGTGTAATGAGAAAAGTGCTTCTGAGGGTCGCAGTGAGGCTTGCTTCCCTTAGTGAGACATCAAAACGAATATTATGAAAAAGAACAGTCAGATGTTTAATCTTTAGTTTAATTTATGAAAGTCTACATACCTGTACTATATATCGACTGCGATCCTGTAGTACCTGAAATAGAAAGTCATTGCACTTCAATAACAAAGTATACATATACATATTTACTCTAATTCAATGACACAGCAGTCTGTCTTTGCTTGTTCCTGCAAGGTCTGCAGAAAGGCATCAAACTCTCTGACTGTGAAAGAAGGCTAATGTATACTGTCTTTGGGTTATTCACACTTCTGTAGGATAAATTAACCTGTTAACCAGAAATTGAACATCCATCCATCCATCTTCGTCCGCTTATCCGGTAACGGGTCGCGGGGGTAGCAGCTCCAGCAGGGGACCCCAAACTTCCCTTTCCCGAGCCACATTAACCAACTCCGACTGGGGGATCCCGAGGCGTTCCCAGGCCAGGTTGGAGATATAATCCCTCCACCTAGTCCTGGGTCTTCCCCGAGGCCTCCTCCCAGCTGGACGTGCCTGGAACACCTCCCTAGGGAGGCGCCCAGGGGGCATCCTTACCAGATGCCCGAACCACCTCAACTGGCTCCTTTCGACGCGAAGGAGCAGCGGCTCTACTCCGAGCTCCTCACGGATGACTGAGCTTCTCACCCTATCTCTAAGGGAGACGCCAGCCACCCTCCTGAGGAAACCCATTTCGGCCGCTTGTACCCTGGATCTCGTTCTTTCGGTCATGACCCAGCCTTCATGACCATAGGTGAGGGTAGGAACGAAAACTGACCGGTAGATCGAGAGCTTTGCCTTCTGGCTCAGAAATTGAACAATACATGTAATAAAAATATTAATGTATTTTTAACCCTTGGTGTAGTTTAGAATTAGAAAAGAAAATCAGGCAAAGTAAAATTTGTGTAATATTCAAATCATTGCAAAGAGAGTGAAGTACTTTGCCTAACAGGTTGGATACAAAATTAAGACATTTTGTAGTAAAAGGAAACGTTTGGATAATGTGAAATTTATGAAATCAAGTTATCAGTGGCAATCTTCAGGCACAGGCCCCAAGGTTCAGTCAGTGCCAAAGTCAATACTCTTCTTTGAAACCAACAGATATAATAGAAAACACTCGTCCCTATACAGGAAGGCAGAGATCCTGTAGATATCACAAGATCAAAGCACAACTCATGTCTAGAGAGAAAGCTGAAAAAAACCCATTGATCTCCAAAGCAAACAACCCCATTACCAAAAACATTTGACACTCCATACTTTGACTTCCAAAACTCGCTTGGACAATGTTAAAATCACTTTCTCCCACAAAGTCTACCCACCGTTGAGTTTGTTGTTGTGTTAGTCCCATTCTCATTTTCCATCGGATATATACTCCCTGCTGGCATCTGTAAATGTATTTTAGAATGATTTAGTACAAGGTCATGATAGTGTTTGCTTAGTACGCATTTGACAGTTTTTTGCAAAGGACGTGGACTTTGGGTTGTAAATAAAGCAACTAAATAATCAATAGAAATAGCAGCAGTATGATACATGCTGTAGCCTCTACTGATTTGTTCGATTCTTGAAAAAACTATGAAAATAAAATGTATTTTTAGTTGTTTTACATCAGAGTAGTATCACAATAAATATTGAAATGCCATTATAATTATAATTTATATGTAACCGAATACCTAAATTATGAAATTTAAATATCATTTCATTTATTGTATTCAAATATTTCATTGTTGTAAATTGTAAGTGGTGTTTAAATTTCAGCATTAAGTTTTAGTCGAACTTTAACTATGCAGCAGTGATTACATTTTACAATTAGGTATTAATTTGCTTGTAATATTCAAATCTTTGCTTCCATACATTTGTGGCCTGCATAGTAACATTCACATAACATGTAAGCTATTGCATCAAAGTTAAACTCCAGAAACATAGCATTTAGTATTTTTAATTAATTGAAGTAATTTCCTTTATAGTAGCCTATCATCTCCAAGACTAACACACCAGGTCTTGGTAATGCTGCAAGAATAAATTAAAGTTAAAGTTATAACATTTTTCAGTATATTTGAGATAAGAAAATCTGGGGAAAATCACCAGTTTTACCATTGATAGAGTCGATGCTGTGAGAATTAATCCCAACAAACAGAGCAGTGTGAGCCCTCTCATCTTGAACATAGATTAGCCTTCTAGCTGCACATTCACCTTCTTTATAGTGCCCATGTCAATAGGTGGAGTTTGTTACAGTTTGTTTATGCTAAAGTGATTTGTGCTTCACTAGCTAAATATCAAAGTCCAGTTTGTTCATTGGTTAGCCATTTATTACCAAGAATATTTGACACTCTGCATACTTTGACTTCTCTCATCTCATGGAAAATGGTGATATGACTTTTCCCCAGACTACCCACCATTGAGTTGGTTGTATGGAATTGGAATGTGAAACCTTAATTCAAGGACATTACAGTGTTTGGAAAGTAAGGACATTGACATTGGATTCCAAACAAAGCAGCTACATAATCAATAAGTTAACCTGTTTCATTCAAGTGAGTGAAGAACTTTCTTTTAGCAAATTATCATTCATTTACAGAAAGAGAATAAACAAACTACAGAATTGTTCTTAATAGTTAAAGTTAAATCCTTCCATATCTTTTAAGATCAGTAAATTCGAGAAAACTCAGTCTCGCCCTTTTTACAGTGGATGCTGTGAGAATGAATCCAAACAGAGCAGTGTGAGCTCTCTCATCTTGAACATAGATTAGCCTCATATCTGCACATAACACCTGCTTTATAGTGTCCTTGTCAGTGGGTGGAGTCTTAGTGGAGAACAACTGTAATGTGTGTTACAGAGTTACTCCATGACAGGTGAGCATCTGTAAACCAAAGCCCAAGATATTTCAAATCCCAAATCAGGTTGATGCTAGTCTATATCGACAACGTTTCATTCATGGGATTGTTCCGGGGTGCTGCCAGAAGTTCTGCCAGATGTCCCTCATTTTCGACTGGATGTCCCTCACCTTACGTTTTCTTTGTGTTGGCATTCTAAACTCCAGGTGGATTTACGAGGACTGTGGTTAACTGCTCCGCAGATCTCTGCAGGGTAAATCCAGACAGCTAGCTAGACTATGTGTTGAATCTGAGTTTTCTGTTGCACGACTAAAACAACTTTTGAACGTCTCCTATCCAGGAATGTTGTATGGACTAGCCAGACATTCCTCTGCAGCGCTGTGGAGGAAGGTCTGGCAATGCGAGACTAGGTTGATGCTAATCTTGTTCTCTGTCTGCCTTCTTGATGTGCAAGTAGCCCATTTTCTTCACTTTAGAAACAACAATTTAGCTGGTGGTTTTTAGTGCTTGTTTTGATGTTTTCCTCCCCCTAGTGGCTAAAAATGAATGCCTGTAGCTTTAAATGTAAAGCACAGGACAAAACCTAAAGGTACAAAGGGGAGTATTTAGTCTCTAGTTTGTCTCACTCTGAGGGTGCAAATGCATGCGCACGTTGGTGAGGTTAATGCGCTAGCAATGTGCCAACAAAAGCAGTGAGAGAGAGATTGCTACCTAGCAAACAGTGTAGGATTTAAAATACTTAGAAAATTGACTTGGGAAATATTTTATTAGGAAGGGAATATTCCAACACCTTTGTTAGATTAAAGAGTGTGTACAATGCATTTTGGTGATTACCACTTAATGTAAATATGATTTTTTTTTTTTTGTTAACAAGAAAATAGGGCATTTAGATAATTAATAAAATCATTGTTCTTAATTTAAAGACCGAATATTGAAAATAATTTTTTAATGGCCTCATTTATTTGATACATTTTTCATTATTTAGACTCCTTAATTTTTAGAGTTATACTTTTCAAATTGCATTGATTAAATCCAAAAAAGTAATAAATAAGTGTATTAAGTCAATAGTCTTAAATGCATAAATTAATGAATTCATTAATTCAGTGTTCAGCTCTCTTGTCGTCATTATACAACATAGATTGCACTATGAAATGCAGTTGTAGTTGTGTAACGTTAGTTGATAAAAAATAAAGTGTCTCTTATGAATGACCAATCACGAGTTGGAATAACAAAAAATATACGCTTTTCTAGAGGATGGTTTCATTGTTTTTATTAAGTAATTTACAAAATATGAATAACGAAATTAATAACTAATTGGCGTGTTTAAGAATCAGTTTAATCATAGTTTGTGATAATTCTGTATATTTAAATATCAGTATATGATTTAAAAACAAAAGTTTATAGTCAGGCGCTGGGTCACTGACTTTGCCATACTGCGCGCGCGCGCGCGGTCGTTGCCATGACGCTGAATTGAAACCACAGACGGGTTAACAGAGGTGATGAACTGGAGCCGATAAAGTGAGCCGAAATTACTTAACGTTATTCTCACCTGAAACCTCTCGTTAAATAGTATAGGTGGCTTAAGTTAATATATTTGTACAGTACAGCAAGTTGAGAGGCGGTTGGCTTGAGTTTCGTTGGGTTGTCGTCGTGTCTCTGACAGAGGTGGTATGAAGGCTCACAGCAGTAGAGTCGGAGTGTTTGTCCGAATCAGACCAACGGCACACTTCTCTCAAGACCTCATTGAATGTCTTCCTGACGGACAGGTACATCTCCGCTTAAATATTTACGGACTATGGTTTTAATACGAGTAACTACCTAGCAGGTTTTGTTAACTTCCATTTGATTTTAATGTTGAATTTAGAAATTTGTTTTCATTGGTTGGGGGTAAAATTTGAACTTAGCACGAAGAATTTTTGTAATTTGCATGCCAAAGCACGCTAGTTTAAAACGTTTAAAACGAAAAGTTATGATTTTTAGACTAACGTTACTAGCTAGGTCGGCCCAATATATCCAATATATAATAATACACTTATGTATATACATAAATGTGTATTAGTAAAGTTCAGTCACTTTATTATCCCAAATGGGAAACGTGATCTGCAGTCAGGAGTGCACGATAAAAACACATTCAGACAAAATACAAATAAACAAGACAACAATACATATTGTTAATCTATCCAATTAATGTTAATTGTCAATATTAATACATGCCATAATATACACACATACATACATGCTTAGCTAAACATACTATAGCTACACAAATGCCATCCTAAAAAAATGTGTTTAAAAAAGCTATGGTACATTAAAACCATCGTTAACAAGAAGCTGTAATTAGACATTTAGTTAGGACATGGTACAAAACGTTTCAATTTAATTTTGAAGTCAAACGATTAACCTCCACCAACTTTCTTTTGACGTAATGATGGCTGCAGTAGTGTCTATTTCCAGGGCCCTGATATTATGCATGATTGCTCACTGGGACAATTAAAAAGGAACGGAGCCATTGCTTAGACATGTGCTTTTGTTGCTATGACAAGACAACATGTCTAAAGTTACTTAGAATACAAATTGCATCACATTTCAGATACAATATTTCAGTCCTGGAACACACAGCACAGTGGACATCTTGTGGCATAATTTCAACGCATTTTTATGCTTGAAAATAATTCCTGTGTTTGGTAGTGTAATGTTTCACCTAAAACTTATTTTTGTGTCTTGTCTCCCAGACAGTGAACATCCATCACAGAAAAGACTCAAGGAAGCCCCAGGACTCCAGGAAAAGTCAGCTGAGTTCCTGGTCATTCCAGCTGGCAGGCATCCTGCAGGATGTATCCCAGGAGGAGTTGTACGCCAGAGTGTGTAGGCGGGTGGTGCTGGGAGCACTGGATGGCTATAATGGTAGAACTTTTTAAATACTTAAATACTTACTAAATATCAAATTTTAATATATAATTAATACATCTCTGTAGTGCAGTACACACGCACTACACACTGTAGTGTGTAGTGCAGATTCTGTACTACACACTACACTAAATATTACATTTAAATAATAATAAATAATTAATAAATAACCAGCTTTTCAAAATAACAACTGCAATGGGCAATTTTAAGCTCATTAAACTATTTTCAAAAAAAGTGCTATAACACTTTTACTGGCATTGCTCCCATTATCCTCCGTGACACGCACTCTTCCACTTTGCCCGACAACTCTTCTCCAAAACAAACTGCGCTGAGATAACAGAGCTCAGCCCATCGCTTCACATGCGTGTGAATGAAAGAAATGAAAGTATGCGTGAAATAAAAACAGGACACGTAATTTCACTGTGTGTAACTATGCTAACTAACCGTGTGTTGTGAACCGCGTGTAGTGATTAAAAACAAACGGACAACAGCTGTGTCTCAAAGACCGGGCAACAGCCGGGATGTTGAGAATCCACGCGCGAGAGGTGATGGATAGTTCTAGTCCCTTCGTCGTGTATTCACTTCGTTGAAACAAGAGAAGAAAGCCTCACTGATGTGAAGAACAGGACAGAGAAACATATATAAATGTTCTCTGCCCACCGTATGCCAACGCTCCGGTAAGTCCACTTACCCCGTCTCTGCCCGGGCATGCCCCAGCTGCCGCACATTTGTTGACAAACTGCGACGCACACGCGACGGTGAATTGGCGATTGTTCTCACAGACACATCCGCGATATCAACTGGCTAGTTATCCTCCAGACAGCGACGGACCACGTCTCTTTTTCTTTCTCTCATTTCGGCCGTGTGGCGCGCGTGCCCGCTCACGGTGTGAAGCGCGTCCGCGCTATTGTCCGAGATGCACTTGACGGCCTTTTGTGCAGCGGACTTTTTTTTTTTTGACGACCTAGTTAAGGCGGTGGGGTTCCCCAGCTTAGGAGGGCCGCCCGAGCTGCAAAGTGCTGCGGGAAACCCTGGCAGTTGAGTATTAATACCAGATAAGCAAAACTTATTGTCAACACACTGTAGGTTTGTTGTTTTTCTTTTGTCTTGTGACTCTATCACAGCCAGTTAAAGGGCCCAAATTCCCTTGTGATTTATCTTCCAAGAAATTATTATATAATCTATTGTCTTCTGTTGTGTGTTTTTCAGGTACTTTAATGTGTTTTGGGCAGACAGGCGCAGGAAAGACTTACACCATGACAGGATCCACCGAATCGTACAAGCAAAGAGGCATCATTCCTCGGGCCCTTCAGGAGGTAATCGCATCATGTGAAAATGTTTATCTCTGAAAGACGCTGGCTGCTCCACTTAATTAAATATGTTTTTTTTTTTTTTCATTCTTTAAATGGTTTTTAGGTGTTTCAGGAGATGGCCAAAAGGACTGATTATGCCTTCTCTGTGCACCTGTCCTACCTGGAGATCTACAATGAGATCCTGGTGGACCTGCTGTCATCGCTGCAAGATTTACCACAACTGTCTCCTCGTGGCATGGTGGTGGTGGAGGAGCCAGGCAGAGGGGTGTTCATCAGGGGTCTGTCTCTTCACCCTGTCCACAGTGAGGAGGAGGCTCTCAACCTGCTGTTTGAGGTCTGATGTTAACTGCTGTAAAAACCTGTCCTATTTGAAGGAATAATTCACCCAAAAAATTAAATGGAGTCATTATTAAAGACGTACTTAAGTGCGTCTTAAGTTATTAAAGTTCCAGGATTTAATGGATTAATACATTGAAAATGTAACCTTGATAAAGCTGTTTTTTCTTTACTCAGGGTGAGATGAATCGCATTATTGGATCTCATGCCTTGAACAGAAACTCCTCCAGGTCCCACTGTATCTTCACTGTGCATATAGAGGTATGAGTCAATTTACCATTAAGGGTTTAACTTACGTTACATGCCATTTCCTGTATATGATTTTAAGTAAGAGAAAATGTCTTTCTTGATTACAGTCTCGCTCACGGACTTTGTCTGTTGCCAAGTATGTCACTTCCAAGCTGAATCTGGTGGATTTGGCCGGGTCAGAGAGGCTGGGAAAGACCGGGGTGAGTTTGAGAATGTCTGACTTCACACATACACATAGTTATGTTGAAAAGCCATACAAAAATTGCATTTTGCATAATGTGACCTTTAACACTTTAACATGTTAGATCCTTTGAATAAGGTAATGTCCAGGTGGGATGTTAGAATCACTCATTCTATTTTAAATTTGCCCGGTTATATAATCTTGTCTTTTTGATCATCTAGACAAAGTGAAAAAAGAATAAGCCTTCTCTAAGATTTTTCATGTAACTTTATATTTTTTCCCACTTCATTTTACCTTCTCCTTCCAGTCAGA
The DNA here is from genome assembly GCF_008315115.2 of Sander lucioperca. Lineage (NCBI taxonomy): Eukaryota > Metazoa > Chordata > Actinopteri > Perciformes > Percidae > Sander > Sander lucioperca. Next base: position 20,470,578 of record NC_050195.1, on the reverse strand, counting down.
GGGTCAGATGTTTAAAGAAGCCATGTACATCAACAAGTCGTTGTCTTTCCTGGAACAGGCCATCCTGGCCCTGGCAGACCGTCGCAGAGACCATGTTCCCTTCAGACAGAGTAAACTCACTCATGCCCTCAAGGACTCACTGGGTGAGACTGCACGCAGTATGACTGATGCTGATGGTGGAAATTTGGTAGTTTAAAGCTAAAGTGCATAGTTTCTCTCTCCCCCATGAGGAATTTCTAAGTAATGACAACAAAAAACGGAGGATTAAAAAAAATTGACTCTTTAGAGAAGTAATTATCTTCGCGAAAGTCGCCGGACGACTTCAGTTTCTGAACATAGTCATACTGAGAAATACAGAGAGTTTTGTGGAGCTGATAGTCTTAATTAACTTTATATCAACTCATTTGGCAATGGCTTAAATGAAATGGACGTTCATTAATATTAAAAAGTTATGCACTAAAGCTTTATGTGGTACCTTTTTTTTGTAATACTTGTAAAACATAATGCATTTGTCTGTTTCTGCAGGAGGGAACTGCAACACTGTGCTTGTGGCCAACATCTATGGTGAGGCTGCACAGATAGAAGAAACAGTAAGCAGTGGAATATATGATATTAAAAAAGCAGTCTCTTTCTTACTGCATGTGGTGTCATTTCAGCTCTGGATGATAATTACTATTCTTTGCAGCTCTCTACACTGCGTTTTGCCAGCAGAATGATGTGCGTCCGGACAAACCCTGCTGTTAATGAACACATGGATCCAGCAGTGAGTTCACATGATATTGCACATACCATTTCATGTGACACAAAAAATACTCAGGGAGGTCCTGCATGGGTACAAATATGTATTACTTTTGTTTACAGCCTGCATTGTGCTGTGCTCCTGTGAGTGATGTCATGAAATTTTTGTTGCGATTAGGCTCAGATCAAGAAACTTCAGAAGGACGTACACATGCTGAAAGAGGAACTGTCCTTCTACAATACATTGGTGAGTAGAGCTCACGGGAAAATGGTGAGACAGCCACCATTTTCTAGTTTTCTGGCTGACCCAAATGCTTTGAAACTTTGGTCATTGCCATGGTTATCGATGCCCGAATCAGTATGCTTCTTTTTTTTTTATTTTTTTTTTTATTTTTTATTATATATGCATTACCCCATAATATGAAATGAGGTAAAGTCATTTCTAGGAGTGACCCTGAATATTCAAGGCTTCGATCGAAGGAGCCTGATTCGACTGCCAATCTCACAGTCGAATCCATAATACAAAGTAATTCTTTGCACTAGGCCTGCACGATAAATCGTTATAAAATCGTGAACTCGATTCACCCCTGTTCGCGATTTAATTTTTATTTTTTCAATTCATTTATTGAAAGCATTTGACATTGACATGTTTTAATTATGTTAAGACATGTTCAGGGAGTTCAGATAGAGCCTGTATCAGGACCATATTTAGTGCAATGTGTTATATGTCACTATTTTTGGTAGCCTACTGTACTTAAATGGTCAGTATGTACTTTATTTTCTTTATTCATTGAAGCCTCTGTGTTGATAGGCTTGTGGTTGATGCGCAATGTGCTATAGGTGCCAAAGAAAAATGTATTATTTGGTACTGCCAATTTGTTTTGTTTTGTCATGGTTCATGTGTGCAATAAACATTACACTTCGTGAGAAAAAAATCGTGGCAGAGAATCGTGATATCAATTCTAAGCTAAAAAATCGTGATTCATATTTCCCCCAGAATCGTGCAGGCCTACTTTGCACGCCGGTGTGCAGTGTATCACCAGAGGTAGTGGTGACTTGGTGTAAAAACTAAACCTGTCTGACCTTGATGCAGGCTCCAGTATGGACTGTGTGTCTGTCCAGGTGGGTAAATCATATCGGCAACATAACTGGAACACTATTCATCTCCTGTATCTTCGGACCTACGTATATTTAACCGATACAAATGCTGCTAATGCTTGCTAGCTGCCGACGCTAGCTAGCTAACATCACTTACAGCCAAGTTGGGTTGCCGCAGACGCCGCAGAACATTACTCCTTCATAACGCACCCAGCACCCATCTCTCCAGCTCTCCAGCTCTTTCCCTTTTTAACTCGTATGGTGCTGTTGTTGTAAGGTTAATTGTTCTTGGTGCTTTCCCTGGCACTTCTCCGTGCTGCGCAGCCTGAAGAAACATCACTCTCCACTCCAGTCTCCAGCACTGTTCTTCTGAGGCAGGTAAAAATGTATGTTAAAACTGCGGGCAATTATTACTTGGACCGACTCCTGATTGGCCAATCAAAGCATTCTGAGTTGGACGCTGGTTCGACGGATTGTGGGGAAAAAATATATTTGTTTCAAATCGGTAAAATGAAGTCGGTAAAATAGACGTAATGAGTGGCACATAACGTGAAGTAAAATGGCATTTTATTTTGTCTGAGTTTTAACTTGTCCAGTGGGGCAAGTACATTTTTCTTCCACTTGCCCTACAAAAAAATCCACTTGTCCCAGACAAGCGGACAAGCCTTAATGTCGAGCCCTGCTGTACAAATACTGTAATTCGACCTGTATTAAAGTATGTAACTCACATGTTATGTTTAAGTACCAGACAGTGCTTCCTAATGTTCATTACACATTACAATCCGAAACACATTTCAGCTGGTTCATATTAGAAGTTAAATGCCTATCATTCACCCTTTACCAGGTGAACCGTCCGAGAGTTATGTACGAGCCGTTGTCTGAAGCCCAGCTGGCTGAGATCCACAGCCAGGTTCAGAGGTACCTAAAGGGAAGCCTGGAGGAAATCAGTGTGAGAACATAATGAAGAACACAGTTAATGTTTTCTGTCACACCAAATTTTGGCTTAGAATTGTTTTTTGAAGGCTTTAATTTCTCTCTGCATGACATCTAATTACAGATCATAAGTATCAGGCAGGTCCAAGCAGTGTTTGCCCAGTTCAAGCTTGCTGTGCAGTGAGTATCATCTACCTTTTGAAATCAAAATGCAGTGTTTCTTTAGACAAAAATCAGAACAAGGCTTTATTTGAATGGTAAGTGATTCAGCATGTTTATGTATTTATGTGAGCAGGGAACAGGAACAGAAGGTGAAGGCACAGCTATGCCAGACCTTCAACTTGATGGAGAAAGACCAAAGTGCTTACACAGCTGCTATTAAGGTCAGTCAACATCTGATTCACCGTTCAGGGCATCTCGTGGAAATTAGTAGTTGTAATTCTATGTCTATTGTACCACTGACAGCCTGTTTGTGATTGAGCTTTGATTAGATGTTGATTTGTAAATTATTTTAGGAGTGGGATACCAGAGGCAGCACTGAGGATGTGGAGGCTCTTCGCCCAAGTTCGACCAAAGCCAACACTAAAATGTCTAAGGACAAACAGAGGTAGGTGAACCTCTGTATTATCCCACACTTCTTGTTTCCATCGCCCGTGATTTCAACTGTAATTCCAAAACTTTGAGCATGATTACAGACTACAGGACTAGATTAAGTTAAATGCACTAGTTTGGTTTTCCTAATGGCACACTCAATGTGATTATCCAGCCAAAGCAAGAGACAGGGAGAGGGGAGTCCAGTTTCAAAGAAGCGTTTGGAGAGTGCCTCCAAATCAAAGCTGAATTTTGTCCAGATGCCTGAGAGGGAACAGGAGTCACAAGAACCAGACACAGAGAGCCAGGACACGCAGGAATCACAACCGCCTGGCAATGAGCCCTTTAACCCTGAGTATGTGTACTGTATTATATGAATGTAGTCTTATCTAATACATGGTCAGCTCAGATATCAGTGGTAATTCTATAAAAGGAATGTGCAGTGTTGTTTTTATACCATTGCAACTGAAGAGTTTGCTTTCTCTGCCCAGCTCTACGCCATCCAAAGCAGAAGCCTTTGAGGATTTTAAAGTGGGACGAGGCAGCAAGATCAACCGCATCCTTAAGGAGAACAAGGCTGTGCTGCTGGAACGCCGCAGTCTTCTTCGACAGCTCACTGAGGAGATCAATGATGTCAAGAGAGAGATCGACTGCACCACAGCAACTATACAGCAGCATTTGACGAGAGGAGGTCAAGGTACTTCTAATGTTTATATCTATCATTTTTTTTCGACATACAATATTATGGCTTTTTTCGACATACTGCACTATGACTTTTTTGACATACTATACAATGGCATTTTTTGACATTATGACATTTTTATAAGTTTTTTTGACATTATACTGTGACTTTTTTGTGAATCTTTTTCAACATACTATATTATGACTTTTTATGATTTATTTCTGACATACAGTACTACACTATGACTTTTTTGGACATACTATACTATGGCTTTTTTGGACATACTATATTATGTTTTTTTTTCGACATACTATACTACGACTTTTTCAACATACTATATTATGACTTTTTATGATTTATTTCTGACATACAGTACTACACTATGGCTTTTTTGGACATACTATATTATGTTTTTTTTTCGACATACTATACTACGACTTTTTCAACATACTGTATTATGACTTTTTTCAACATACTATACTATGACTTTTTATTACTTTTTTCGACGTACTATGACTTTTTATTTCTGTTTTGTTTTGTGACTTTTTTTTAATATACTATACTATGGCTTTTTTCAACATACTATACTATGATATTTTTATTACTTTTTTCGACGTACTATGACTTTTTTCGACATACTATACTATGGCTTTTTTTCGACATACTATATTATGGCTTTTTTCGACATACTGTACTATGACTTTTTTTGACATATTATACTATGGCTTTTTTGTGACTTTTTTCGATGTACTATATTAAGGCTTTTTTCGACATACTATATTATGACTTTTTTTTTTTTTTCTACATACTATACTGTGACTTTTTTGTGAGTTTTTTCAACATACTATTTTATGACTTTTTTTGATGATTCTTTTTTCCGACATACTATACTATGACTTTTTTCTACATACTATACTATGAGTTTTTTCAACATACTATACTATGACATTTTTCGACAACCTACACTATGGCTTTTTTTGACATACTATACTATGTGGATTTGAACCTTGTGCCTTCTTGCTGTGAGGCCACAGTCTTAACCATTGGGCCACCGTGCTGCTATACAATATTATGGTTTTTTTATGACTTTTATTCAAGATACTATACTATGTTTTGTTTTGTGACTTTTTTTTGATATACTATACTATGGCTTTTTTCAACATACTATACTATGATATTTTTATTACTTTTTTCGACGTACTATGACTTTTTTCGACATACTATACTATGGCTTTTTTTCGACATACTATACTATGGCTTTTTTTCGACATACTATAACTTTTTTCTACATACTATATTATGGCTTTTTTGTGACCTTTTTCGACATACTATACTATGTTTTTTTTCGACATACTATACTACGACTTTTTCAACATACTATATTATGACTTTTTTTCAACATACTGTATTATGAGATTTTTATTACGTTTTTCAACATACTATACTATGACTTTTTATGATTTATTTCTGACATACAGTACTACACTATGACTTTTTTGTTACTTTTTTCGACATACTATACTATGACTTTTTTCGACATACTATATTATGGCTTTTTTCGACATACTGTACTATGACTTTTTTTGACATATTATACTATGGCTTTTTTGGACGTACTATATTATGGCTTTTTTGGACATACTATACTATGTTTTTTTTCGACATACTATACTACGACTTTTTCAACATACTATATTATGACTTTTTTTCAACGTACTATATTATGACTTTTTTCAACATACTGTATTATGATTTTTTTCAGCTTACTATATTATGAGATTTTTATTACTTTTTTCAACATACTATGACTTTTTATGATTTATTTCTGACATACAGTACTACACTATGACTTTTTTCGACATACTATATTATGACTTTTTTTTTATGATTCTTTTTTCCGACGTACTATACTATGACTTTTTTCAACATACTGTACTATGACTTTTGTATGATTTTTTTTCTTCCATTCCATGGATTTGAACCTTGTGCCTTCTTGCTGTGAGGCCACAGTCTTAACCATTGGGCCACCGTGCTGCTATATAGTACTATGGTTTGGTACTATATACTATGGGTTATTTCGACATACTATACTGTGACTTTTTTGTGAATTTTTTTCAACATACTATATCATGGCTTTTTTATGACTTTTTCAACATACTATATTATGGCTTTTTTCGACATACTGTACTATGACTTTTTTATTACGTTTTTTGACATATTTTTTTGTGACTTTTTTCGATGTACTATATTAAGGCTTTTTTGTGACTTTTTTGACATACTATGGTTTTTTTCGACATACTATACTACGACTTTTCAACATACTGTATTATGACTTTTTTCAGCATACTATATTATGAGATTTTTATTACTTTTTTCAACATACTATGACTTTATGATTTATTTCTGACATACAGTACCACACTATGACTTTTTTTGACATACTATATTATGACTTTTTTTTTTTTCGACATACTATACTGTGACTTTTTTGTGAATTTTTTCAACATACTATGTTATGACTTTTTTTTTATGATTCTTTTTTCCAACATACTGTACTATGACTTTTGTATGATTTTTTTTCTTCCATTCCGTGGATTTGAACCTTGTGCCTTCTTGCTGTGAGGCCACAGTCTTAACCATTGGGCCACCGTGCTGCTATATATTTTATATATTTATATATTTTTTGTGAATTTTTTTCAACATACTATATTATGACTTTTTATGATTTATTTCGACATACAGTACTACACTATGACTTTTTTGACACACTATGTTTTTTTTTCGACATACTATACTACGACTTTTTCAACATACTATATTATGAGATTTTTATTACTTTTTTCAACATACTATACTATGACTTTTTATGATTTATTTCTGACATACAGTACTACACTGTGACTTTTTTGTTACTTTTTTCGACATACTATATTATGACTATTTTTATGATTCTTTTTTCCGACATACTATGACTTTTTCCAACATACTATATTATGACTTTTATATGATTTTTTTTCTTCCATTCCGTGGATTCGAACCTTGTGCCTTCTTGCTGTGAGACCACAGTCTCTTACTTTTTTCAACATACTATATTATGACTTTTTTCGACAACCTACACTATGGCTTTTTTTGACATACTATATTATGACTTTTTTTATGATTTTTTTTCCGACATACTATACTATGACTTTTTTATGACTTTTTTTTGACATACTATATTATGGCTTTTTATGACTTTTTTTCGACATACTATACTATGACTTTTTATCGACATACTATACTATGACTTTTTTATGACTTTTTTTCGACATACTATACTATGACTTTTTTGACATACTATACTATGACTTTTTTATGACTTTTTTTCGACGTACTATACTATGACTTTTTTATTACTTTTTTTGACATACTATACTATGGCTTTTTGTGACGTACTATATTAAGGCTTTTTTCGACATACTATACTACGACTTTTTTTTTTTTTTCCGACATACTATACTATGAATTTTTTGTGAATTTTTTCGACATACTATATTATGACTTTTTTTATGATTCTTTTTTCCGACATACTATACTATGACTTTTTTCAGCATACTATATTATGACATTTTTATTACTTTTTTCGACATACTATACTACGACTTTTTTTTCTTTTTTTCGACATACTATACTATGACTTTTTTGTGAATTATTTCAACATACTATATTATGACTTTTTTTATGATTCTTTTTTCCGACATACTATACTATGACTTTTTTCAGCATATTATATTATGACATTTTTATTACTTTTTTCGACATACTATGACTTTTTTATTACTTTTTTTGACATACTATACTGTGGTTTTTTTCGACATACTATATTATGGCTTTTTTCGACATACTGTACTATGACTTTTTTCTACATACTATACTATGGCTTTTTTGTTACTTTTATCGATGTACTATATTAAGGCTTTTTTGGACTTACTATGTTTTTTTTCGACATACTATATTATAGCTTTTTTCGACATACTGTACTATGACTTTTTTATTACTTTTTTCTACATACTATATTAAGGCTTTTTTGTGACATACTATGGCTTTTTTTGACATACTATACTATGTGGATTCGAACCTTGTGCCTTCTTGCTGTGAGGCCACAGTCTTAACCATTGGGCCACCGTGCTGCTATACAATATTATGGTTTTTTTATGACTTTTATTGAAGATACTATACTATGTTTTGTTTTGTGACTTTTTTTTTATATACTATGCTATGGCTTTTTTCAACATACTATACTATGATATTTTTATTACTTTTTTCGACGTACTATGACTTTTTTCGACATACTATACTATGGCTTTTTTCGACATACTACACTATGACTTTTTTATTACTTTTTTTGACATACTATACTATGGCTTTTTGTGACTTTTTTCGACGTACTATACTATGACTTTTTTTTTTTTTTTTCGACATACTATATTATGACTTTTTTTATGATTCTTTTTTCCGACATACTATACTATGACTTTTTTCAGCATACTATATTATGACATTTTTATTACTTTTTTCGACATACTATACTATGACTTTTTTATTACTTTTTTTGACATACTATACTGTGGTTTTTTTCGACATACTATATTATGGCTTTTTTCGACATACTGTACTATGACTTTTTTATTACTTTTTTCTACATACTATGGCTTTTTTGTGACTTTTTTCAACATACTATATTATGACTTTTTTGTTACTTTTATCAACGTACTATATTAAGGCTTTTTTGGACATACTATACTATGACTTTTTTATGACTTTTTTTCGACATACTATACTATGACTTTTTTGGACATACTATACTATGACTTTTTTATTACTTTTTCGACATACTATACTATGACTTTTTTATGACTTTTTTTGACATACTATACTATGGCTTTTTGTGACTTTTTTCGACGTACTATACTATGACTTTTTTTTTTTTTTTTTCGACATACTATATTATGACTTTTTTGTGAATTTTTTCAACATACTATATTATGACTTTTTTTATGATTCTTTTTTCCGACATACTATACTATGACTTTTTTCAGCATACTATATTATGACATTTTTATTACTTTTTTCGACATACTATACGACTTTTTTTCTTTTTTCTGACATACTATACTATGACTTTTTTGTGAATTTTTTCAACATACTATATTATGACTTTTTTTATGATTCTTTTTTCCGACATACTATACTATGACTTTTTTCAGCATACTATATTATGACATTTTTATTACTTTTTTCGACATACTATACTATGACTTTTTTATTACTTTTTTTGACATACTATACTGTGGTTTTTTTCGACATACTGTACTATGACTTTTTTATTACTTTTTTCTACATACTATGGCTTTTTTGTGACTTTTTTCAACATACTATATTATGACTTTTTTGTTACTTTTATCGACGTACTATATTAAGGCTTTTTTGGACATACTATACTATGACTTTTTTCGACACTATAGTGTCATACTGTCACAGCCCTATTTAAATGTGTAATGAAGGTTTGTGTTTTTGAGCTGTGCTTGTTTGCACAGTGTGGCTTTGTACCGATGGCCCTGCCAAAAGTTAGATTTGATAGATTAATACATTTTTTCCTTGTGTATCTTTGTATGAAGGTCAGTATTTGGTTATGGAGGGGGAGCCAGTGCTGCAGGAGCCAGATGGCACTTCATTGATGCAGCTCAGAGAGCTGAAGGCCCTGTACCGGCAGCGATATGAGGTGCTACGTGACGTCAAGGCAGAAGTCAACTACTGTCAACACCTTGTGGATCAGTGTAGGGTGCGCCTGCTCTCTGGTCAGTTCTCCAAATATCTTCTTCTTTCCTGCTATCATGGCTGGAATCTTTGTTCCTATAAAACGCTCAGAATAATAATCAATTGCTCATGTGTGTTCAAGAATTTGAGAACTGGTATAAGAAATCTTTCCTGGTGCCTGAAGAAGAGCTGGACATAACCATAGATAGGACCCTTGAACAAGTGAGTTTGCCTCACATTTACAACATTGCATCTTTAATGGAGAAAATGTTTCTGTATAGTTTTCCATAAAGCAAACCCTGGATGTAAAGAAAAATTGTCACACAAAGTAAAGAAATAACAGGTGCATGACTCAATTAAACAAGGATTCTATATTTTCTAACAGGTGTGGAAAGGAAATAATTTTAGTTTGCCATGTATTGGAAAAGTTCTGACTAAATTTTGGTATAAAGTTATCTGCTTCCCTGCTGATCTTAGGGGGAGGATAACCAGCGGCTTCTTCCTGACAACTCCAGCTCTGAGTCCTTCTACAACGCCCGCTACAGAACGCTAAAAAGGGTGGGTGTCCCCTTCTATTTTAGATCTAATGAAAAACTCCTTATTTAATCAAATAACACATTAACAATCAATAATGCAAAAAGTAAAGCTTTCTGTCTCTACAGAGGACGGCACTGTCTTTTACTCCAGTGCAGAGGAACTCGTCTGCAAGGTCTGGACAGAGAAGACTTCCTCCTATTCTACCTGTTAGCTAAGTAACTAACTAAAGTGTCCACGTGCTAAATTTTCCTTTTTAGGCATTCACTTCTTCTCTTGGGGGTTTTCCACATTTAATCAAGTACAAAAGACATAACACAATGGATCAGCTTCTTAAATGAAAAGTAAAATTTATTATTCCTGAACCACAAAATAGACTTCTTTGGTTGTACAAATTCACTAGTTACAGTCTTGTATGAGCACTAACCCTTGACCCTAGGACTTCTGACCCTTTCCCTCCAACCTAGTTGCAAGTAAAAGCCTCCAAAGAGAACGCAAGACAAAAGAATAAACAAAAACTTGAAACACTGCATTAATAATGTAGTGAAACCCATCTGAAAAAAAGATTTACCTAACAAAGTTAAAAAAGAAGAAGATATCAGCCATTGCAAATGTTATCAAACAAACTGAATTTCAGTCAGTGAGAGCAACATGGAAAGTTATCATTAGAAGACCCTACATTAAATTAACACAAATGCTACTAAGCCGTGATTCTTCAGAAATACCCATCAGATACATAAACTGACAGTATGTCAAGCAGTGAACTGAATAAGACCAATGTCTTGAGAGGAATTTCTAATTGTTTCTGCCTCTCTCAGCTCTCCCATTAACAAACCAATATACATGCAGAGAGCATCCCAATACCAAGCCTGTCCAAATCCAGATGTGTCAGCAGTCCAGACACGTGCTTGGTCTAGGTCAAGACTGGCTCAGTTTCAAACCCAAAGTTTGCTTTCCTTTCAGTATTTGTACATTATTCACACAATAATAAATGATTTTTCAGTGGCGTCAGATTTAAATAAACCTTAGACAGAAAAATAAAAACACCTGCTACCTTCACGTCACTCTGGAACATCCCAGATAATTCACGGTTAGAAATGAATGATTCACATTGATAAAATAATACCCTAAACAGGGTAGGGTGAGTACCGTTAATTAATGATACTAAAAATGAATGTTTCCAAACTTTAGTATTTTATACTGTGATCTGTTTCTGTAAAGCTGCCTGATCAATGCTGCTGCCTTCAGTGTAGTCATATTCTCTACAAGGGGAATGTAGCACACTCAATCACAGGTGTGACACTGATGTGCAACAGCTATACTTTGTCCAAGCTATCTAATTTGTAGATATGATTCTCTCTGAAAAAAAAAAAAAAAAAGCTACAATAAATGATATGAATTCATTAGTTGAAATCTTTGATTTAGTGACCCATAACTATCTTTGAAATTTAAAGATAAATCATGATAAGAATCGTTGTGCTCACAATGACCGGAGGGGTTAAAAACAGTGTAAAATAGAAGGCCTTCAATTTGAGTAAAATGCTAAAAACAATAAATTAAGATATACATTGTTTAAAAGCGGATCTGTGGCAGTGCAAAAAAAGATATGTAGCTTTTTTTTTTTTAAAGCTCTCCACAATTTGGGATTGTGAAGGTAGCAGGATGTTCCCTCCTTAGTTAATATATACACTCCTGTCTGCCCAAGTCTCAAGAAACCCCTGACATTTTACAATCTATTCAATGAAAGCCTAACAATATAATTCAAGAAGTTAGTATAGCTATGACCCATTTCTTTTCTCTTCCAGTATGCATTTTTCTTTAAAACAGTAAAATCATTAGAGGTGCAAAAACTAAACAACTAAAAACTTCGGTCACCTCCTTTTTAAAATAGATCAGTTTCTACTTGGTAAACCAAGTGTACAACAAAAAGAATGGTCTGTAAGTGGAGATCCTAGCTAACCACACTTTCTTTCTTGCCGTTGAGGGACTATTGAGCAACTTGCCAACTCATCCACAGAGTGAATAGGCAAGACTGGCACGCAGGATATAAGTGAGTGTGTACGTGTGGTGACTATCAGTGTCGTAGTCTCTGCAGTGGTTACATATGGGAGAGTAAATCTCACTATACTGACACCGTGTGTAGTGTTTGGTGACTCTGCACCTGCTGTGGATGCACTCGTGTGTTCCACAGTGCATCTAAATGTGTGTGTTCGCGGTATGTCTTCGGCTTTCTTCTCTTAGTGTGGGGTGTTACGTGGGCATGGCGGTTTCCAGGCTGCGGCGGCCCTGCCTCAGTTTGCGCTTGTTGCTGTACAGGGCCATCTCCTCCAGGGCTGAGGTGGCAGGCAGCGGGGTGGGTAGCTCGGCCTCAGGGCTCGCAGAAGGCACTTAACACAAAAACAGACAGAACAACTTCAGTAACACATCTATCAAGCTGCTGCAGTTGAGCTTCCTTTTACATGACAATCACTTCCCAACAGCAGCTGTGGTGAGGAAGAAAGATGAAGGCAACTGGACTTAAGAGAAAAGTGGATGGATCCCTTAAACCTGCGAGAGAAGCCCCACATTCAGATCACGACACCAGGCAAAAGCTTTGAGAAGAAAACTGATGTATCCAGTGACTGCATGTTTAAACCAGCCACCTCAATGGGCCCTGTATTTAAACTCAAGAGTCAATGCCATTAAAGTTACTGCAAGAACAAATTTACAGTCTCTTTAAAAAATATTGTTTACTCAGTGTGTTTACATGCACTTAAGTGACCGGGTTATGGTCGGCTTTTTCAGTAAGCTGATTTCTTGGCCATGTTTGCGCTTAACTGGGTTTCTAGTGTAAGTGGATGAAAGGAGATAATTACATGTAGCAATGCATCCTTGTATTTCAAATAATTCCATCCTAAGTCAATTTTTGAAATTGAAATTAATGGATAGTAGCCTCTAAAAGTCTAAATAAGTCTGTTTCCTCTGCTGTTAACAGTTAAAATCAGTAGGTCATGTTTCCAAAAATCAAGTCAGGGGTGACTTCTGATGAGTGATATGCTGCATGTATTGTAAGATTTACAAAAAAAGTCAGTATGCCGTGAAAAAAAAAAAACAAAAAAAAACAGCCTATATTATGTCCTAAAAAGACAGTATTATTAAAAAAAATAAATCATGGGATAGTAAGTCATAAAAACTTTGTAAAAAAGTCATATATGTCGTAAAAATGTCATAAAAAGTGATAGTCATAGAATAGTATGTCTTAAAATATTTTGTAAAAAATGTCATAGTAGAGTATGCTGTCATATCATCATAAAAAGCATCATAAGATGCCAAATCTAGCAGAATCCCACTACTTCACGCAATTTTACACATACAGCCTCTTTTGACAAATATACATATTGAAAACAAGTTACAAAATGTAATAATCCCATTATTTTTATAACCCGGTTTCATGTGTGCATGTAAACCTGACACCAACATGATAATAGAATCAGCTCCCTGTAATCACTAGTTTCAGTCAACACTTAAAACAAATTCATGCAGTCTGGATCACAGTTAGTGTGAGATCATTACTTTAGACACAGCAAATTTCTCTCCCACTTTGGTCTCAACATCAGGTGCTGCTTCATATGTGGTGGTCAGCAGCAGGCAAAGCACACCCAGGTAAACACATCCATGTTAATACCTGAACCCACAGTTATGCCACACAACTAGCAAGTTAGAGTATAAATGCACAAACTAACACACACACTCTTCTCACATGTTCAATAAATACTTAGGCGTACAATCACATTCAGACCCAAAAACACATGCACTCAGAATCCTACCAATAGGAGCTGCTTATCCCAGGTAGTCACCTGAATCAAAGTGGATAGAAGAAATTAAGGTAACAAATGCATTACTTATTGTCTGTTTAAATACAATTTGAAATACTGTATAGCTCCAGTACTCACTTGGGTTGCTGGAGCCATCGTCGATGAACTGCAGGTCATCAACTGTGTCAGGGGACTGTAAGAGAAGAGGAGACTGTAAATAAGCGGCGGCTGTGTTTTAGTAACCTATATCCCAGGGGAAGCCATCACCATGTGAGCAGCGGAGCTGGCATCGAAAGGATGTGCCAGCCACTCACTGCCGGTTTAGCAGACAGCGCTGAAGCTCCCAATCTATCAGAGAGTACCTCTACTCGACTACTCCCCCAGGAGATATTGGCATGTTAAAGGAAAGGGAGGTTAAGTTAGGTCATCAGTTCCGGGGTTTGTTGTGTAGTGTAGGCACATCCACAAAAGAGACAGCCAACAGAGCAATAGTACAGCACCAACAAGAGTCACCAATTCACAACGGAAAACAAAGCAGCATGTTAAGATGTCTTTGTGTTGACGGTGGTGATAATGTTTTCCTTTGTTATCAGTGTTGAGAAGCTGTTTATTCTACTTAGGGGACCCCTACGAGCTGCAAGCTGAGGACCGACCAACCATGAACGACATACTTTTTACTACAATACAGTTTCAAATCATAACAAGAGTTATCTCAAGACACTTTAAAGATAGAGTAGGTCTAGACCACACTCTATAATTTACAAAGACCCAACAATTCCAGTAATTGCAATTGCACTGAACTGTGTCTTCTTTGTTATCTGATATTTCTCCACTCAATCTGGCATCTTTAACCAGATATTTTGTTTGTATGAATATTCATTAAAAGCACAATGTCATGTTTTAGAGGGAGGCTGGTCTTTATTTAGTTTCTCTCTCATGTTAATTGTTGTTACATTTGTAAATGTTTGCATTGATTTTATTTGGATTACGGTGTTCTGTTTAACTATTATGTTTATCTACTGTAAATATACACATAACCTTTAAACACTACTTTTGTCAATTCATATGCAGGAAACATTATGCAAACACTTACATATAGTGATGTCAATTAATGTTAATTACATCCGCCAAAGGGAAGAACGAACAACCTGAGGTCACTCAATCAAACCACACAAGATCCCACAATCAGGAACGCAGACTAACAGTGACACGCGATCACAGATGATTGACCCCAAAAATGAAAAGACCACTTAGAGACAAGCTCACTCCAGGATTCTACTGCTTCCCCTTCTATCTCTTTTTCCACACAGAGAAAAATAATATAACTATTTTACACAAAACTTCTACCCTAAAAGGTAGCACAGACCCTTTAGCAGATAACTGCTTCAAAAGCCAGACCATGAGAGGAGATCTAGAGGAGAATGTTTTACCTCTGCCTGATTCGCGACACGTGTGAAACAAGACAGCTGATGGAAGTGAATGTGAATGTGAGAGTGGATGAGTGTTTGTGGCCATTTCCCCCAGAACCAATTCTGGTTAGTGGGATAAAAAAAAACCTGTCTGCGTCTCTGCAGCTGTTGAGTGTTATTGTCTGTGACTGATTAGTTTGCTGCGAGATAGATGAGTGTGAGGGGTTACTGCTACAGATGCTCTTACATTTGTGAGTGGTAAGTGGGAGACCAGGAAGGGGGAGGCAGAAGTGGAGGGAGACCCAGGGCTGATTCAGTGTCATTTATGTAGAGCAAGTCTCTCTTCATTGTGCAAGTGAGTTAGTGAGCCAATCCCTATAGTGCACAGCAGGAAGTACTGATCATTTATGGAGCCGAACCCTAGACTTCAGTCACACTGATGCCTCTTGGTTAACAGAGAAACTAGAGGGGAGAGGCAGAAGGGAAAGCCAGGGGGAAGGGAGGAGGCCGAAGCCCCGGGAGCTCAGCATGCAGCCAATACCTGGATGTCGTATACGGGTTTGGAAGAAGGAATGGCAGCAAACTGTCGGTAGTCAAACTTCTTTGACGACAGGGACTAGAAGGATAGCAAACAGGAATGAGCAGAGGTCGAGGGGGAGAGAAAAGAGGAAAACGGGGGTTGGAGAAATATAAAAAGGAGGAGAAAAGGATGGAGAAGGCAAATGTCAAAAGGAAAGTGAATAAGGGAAAGGGATGAGGGAATAGAAAAAAGGAGAGTAGGGAGGCAGAGAGGCTAATGGGTGATTCAAACAGCCAGTGTGTTCTTAGCTCCGATTGGCTAGAGTGACAGTGAGCAAGATGATGGATTAATGCAAATGTGATTTGAAACAAATCTACTTTTTCCCTTTTCCCAGCTTGTAAAGCAACAATCCTATTTGTTGTCTTTCTTAAATAAAGCTCCTCAAATTGAAGTCAGTGTTAACAGCTTTGCTCAAATATTTGCTGATTCCAGCTCTCCAAGTCTGTTCAAAGGATGCAGTAAACCGTTCACACTGACACAAAAGCCAGAGGAAAAATCAGTCAAAAACAAAACGGACATTAAGAAAAAGCTTTAGCACTTACCAGCCGGCCCGGAGAGGTTACTCCTCGAGGACTGAGCTCTGTCAGAGGAAAACAGGAAATGTGATGTTAGGATGAGGGGTCAGGATGAAACATTAAGCTTTAGATTTAATTTGCAATTAATTATAGAGTATACAGTACTTCTTAAAACAAAAGTTGCTTCACAAAAATAAATTTAGCAGGATGTTAACAGAAGTAAAAAAGAAAAAGAAAAGAAAGGGTATATAAGTTAGTCTTGAGAAGTTTCTTACAATGTAATTAAATTGGATGATTGAATAGTAAGTATATGTTTATACAGTGTACCTATGTTAACTGTGTCTCTGTTGTGTCTATCCTTGGCATTTTAATATAATATGCATTTGGTGTCATGCATGTATGACATTTTATATATATCATTACATATTTTAGAGATTTATATATTAAATCTATGTGTCTAAATATGTTAAATCAAATGAGGTAAATATTCCAAAAATGAGGGGCAAAGACAGGAAATGCTTAGTCTCCCTTAACTTTAAAGTTAAGCACTGGCAACATCCAGTACACACTAGTTCGCTGACCTTGAATCTGTCTCACTATATTAAGGAATTCACGCAAAGTAATGACTTAAAAGAAGATGCTTGTCATGTAAACAGGCTTCAGCGGTGTGAAGGAGAGCAGCTTCCTACCTTCCATAGGTGTGGGAGAGGGTGTTGGGGCGGGCGAGGGCGACTCCGTCAGCTGGTCTAGTGTGCCACGTTTCTTCCCATCCCGAGACTTAGCGATGACCATCTGCGCTTTCAGTGCATCCTGCTCCAGAGACTTCATTCTACAGGAGAATCAACCACCATCAGATAAATGATAGTAGAAAATAAGGAAAGAAATGCAGAGACAATGACTGACAGAGGCACACACCGCTACAGATGGGTGTAGTGCCGCTTACTACTAATTTTGGGTGCTCCTTGTCCTGGTTTGCTGTCACAAACAACCAGTTTAATTTAATTGCACAATAAAAAAGGGAGGCATTCCAGGAAAAGGACTACCTACTGCTAGTAGGCTTACCCTCAACTCACAAATAGCTGCAAACTTACTGTGGGATGTGCGTTAGTACAAATAATAGTATGGAAATCAAGAGAACAGCAAGGCGCAAAAGAAAGGAGTGCTGCAGGGAGGAAGAGACAAGACAGAGAATAGAGAGAGGGGGAACCAGAGGAAAGGTAGAAAAAGAAACAGCAAAGACGTGCAGAAGCAAGACAGCACTAGAAAGGCAGTGGAAGCACTGTCACAGTGTTGCTGCGAGTGCTTGCTTGGACCTTTCCGAACTCGGCCTCTAGCAAAATACCCCAACACCAAAGCACCCCAGCACACCCCCACGATGCCGTGCGTCTGGCCCTGGTGGCTGGGGCCGAGGAGCAGACCTGAGCTGGGAGGCTGCAGAGGAGGAGGAAGAGGTGGGGGGCTGGGGGGCCTCGGCTGCGCCCTGAGATGCCCTCACTCTGGCCTGGTAGAGCCTCTTAGCCAGGTCCTGCTCATACTGTCTAACATCGTCCTCTAGGCCACAGGGCCTGGGCCCCCGCCAGGCCAGGGAGAGGGACAGACAGGAGGAGGGAATAGGACCAGAAGCGCACCAGGAGGAAGGAGGAATATGAGAAGAGGAAGGAAAGAAAGGCATAAAGAGAGGAAAAGAGAAGAAAACCAAAGAATGGAAGGTAAAACACTGACACATTTAGAAGAGCCAGGAATAATAAATAAGATCTGATTTCTAGACATGAAAATAGTTAAGAGAGGAGACGGACTAACCACACACACAGGACACAGGATGGACTGAGAACTTATATTTGGGTTCACTGCACATTGAACCTTGTTATCAATCGTTACGTCAAACTGTTTATCAGGAAATCTGGGACACAAGTGTCCCAGATTACATGTACAGTAACGTGCTGCTCAAAGAAAACAAACCTTTCCCCTCTCTTCCCACTTCTGACTCCTACTTAATCTAAATTAAAAGTGTAAAACAAAAATATGATATATAATGTATCTATAAACTACAAGTGTAAACCCACTTTGTTATAAAATCGATGAATTTAGGGGGAAAGATGTAAAATGGTTCAAAGCATTGAAACGATCAGGTGAAATAACTAGCTTCTGCAAGAGTGGGGACGATGTTCCTGTTCCCGTTTATCAGCCGAGAAGTTACTAAAGGCCATTACAGTTTGTTTGAAAGTTTATATATTAATTTATAATAGAGGTTTAGTCAACTGATAGAAGTTTTCAGAAAAAGTTGCTGTATACGCCTTGCCAAGATTTGATTTTCTATTATTACAAAACTGTTTTGCTGCAATCAGTTTTGGTTCTAATAACTTGTGAAGTATATTTGCCAAAATGTATGCCATTTCAAAGACAATGAAATGATTTATAAATCAGCGACCACTTTGATGTAAATGTATTGCTCTCTTTACTGGGTTCATTTATGCTTATAGATTCATTCTTATAACCACTGCCAAACTGCTATCACACTGCATTAAAACAGGTTTATCTAACTATAGAATTGGTAACTGATACACTTTTCCTTTTAAACATCCCTTTTAATATCAACGTACTAGAAATACACAGTAAGGTAAAGTAAAAGCTTTAAAAAAATGCACAAAAAGACGGTGCATATTTACCGTGCTGCCCTCCACATGGCTCTCTTCTCAGCCTCCAGAGCTCGTTTCTCAGCAGGGGACAGGTCCTTGTCGAGGGCCACAGCCAGCTCGGGGCTCTGCATACGGAGTCTGTCTTGATGTCTGCGCTCTGCTTTGGCTGTGCGGATGGGAGCAGCCGAGTCCCCGGGGTACACTGGGATCAGACTACACAAGTAGCAGTGATGACTACAGTGACAAAAACAACAGCAAAGAGACATTCAAAGATGCTGCGTGCAATGTAATTACCCAGTCATGGAGTTGGGCCTCTGCTCCAGCCTGAAGCTGTCCTCCAGTGAATTCCTCTGAGACTCTCCTTTACCATCAACAGAGGAAGGCCTACATAAAAAAAAAAAAAAAAAAAAACTATTAGCAAAAGAAATTAAAAACAATGTTTAAAGCAATAATAATATACAACTTGTTACCCTGAGCTGCCGCAGTAGCTCGGTGGCGTGACGTTGTAACTTGGTGGTGTGGCACAGTGCTGGGATGGGCTGGATACAGGCTCCACGTTGTACTCCACTCCATCCAGCAACACTTTGCCAGTTGCCTTCATCTGCGCCACCTGTTTAGCCAAGTCCTCTTCCTCCTCGTCGTCCTCGTCTTCATCCAGCAGGTACTCCCGCGCTCGCTGTTCAAACTTCCTCTCTGGGCCCAGATAAACAGACACAGGGTTGTACGTTTCAGTATCAGGTTAGTCAAGTCAGATGTTTTTTTTATTAGTTACTAACAAGGGATGCTCAATAAAAAAAAAACAATAGAAACACACCTTCTTCCTCCCTCATTTTCTTGAGGTCATCTTCTCCAACAAGAGACACTCGAGGTTTGGGTTTCTCTGGTGTCTGATGCTTCACGTCAATCTCAAAATACTTCTGTCTGTCCCTGAAGGAGCGCTGCTCTGGGCTGTCCCTACCACCAGGAGAAGGACTCTGTAGGGTAACAAGAAAAATCAAGCACAGAATACAAAATTATAAAGATAATAATAGATAAGTGTTGAGGTTGTAACACCTGAAGCACCGGCGATTTTCTTTTTAAATTGCTATTTGCAGTATTGCAGAGCCATTTGCCAAAAGAGCAGAGGATATCACAAAAGATGCCAAAGGAGAAAAATATCACCGACCGAGAAGAAAGAAACAAATTAGACATCAAAACAGAACCCAGCACCATCAGCTGATTTAAGATCAATGAACTGCCAGTCCCGTCATTGACAGAAGTAACGCGGCTGTGTCCCAGTGTCTGGGAGCAGAGACACCACCACCGATCAAGCCAAGCACACCCAGACAGAGAACAGGGCTGCTGTAGATGTGGCGGAGGCGGTGGGTACCTGCAGGTCCCAGGACAGCCTGGAGAGGCGAGGCACTCCTGCCAGTCTCATATACTCCCGACGGTCAGGTGAGAGGGAGGGCCGGGGGGTCAAACCCTTACCAGCTCCCTCCTGACCATCTATGTCATCATCAAACACCTCGTTCAACTCAGGCTGAAAAGGCCACATAGGTCGTCACCAGACTGTCAGACTGAGAGCCAGTATGTAATCACAGTAAGCTTACAGCATATCTAGACCTTATTTTGTTCTTGCAGCTGCATATTCAATAATCAGCAGAACACATTACACAAGCGGTCAGAAACTCCTGAATGTTAAACTGGCTTCTTAAAAATGATTGGGGCTAACTACACTAACTTTAAAACACCCTACAAATGGACAAGAAAAACTTGCGAGCGACGCAACGTTAAGGCTACGAATCTGATTTTGTGAACACGTAAAAGTCCAGACCATGAATATAATACGAGCCCCACTTTTTCAAATGTAATTTCAAGAAACAAATAGCTGTGCTTTTAATATTTGTTTGATCAATTTGTTCACTCACCTCTGGAGAAGGTTGCTTTGGATGGAAATTGTTCCTCACACCGTACAGGTCCTGTTGGGCACAGCAGGATGTAAGTAAAGTTAAGTAAACTCAGACTGAGGACAAAGACAGAAATACAGAGCAGGCAGACTGATTAGCATCTGGGATAATATATATAAAAAAGGGGGGATTGGATATTAGTACACGAGCCACACATGGATGGACGAATGGATCAAGACTCAACACCAGTATGACAGATGATGGCACTGGAGTACAAAAAACCAACGATGAACGCATTCCACACGTCACAGCACGTCACAGGCCCCCCCCCGACACGGCACAGGCTCCTTATAGGACAGCCTGCTCCAGTCAGAAGGGAGTGGGGGCGAGACCAACCAATCAGCACAGCATGCTTTTGTCGTTGTGACCCGGGGGAGTCCGGGCAGCACGGCCTACCTGTGGCGGCTCCAGCACTGCCAGTGAGCGAGGCACGGCGGCAAACGCCTTGTATGCCTGCTTGACATTCATGGGGAACTCATCGGGCGAGGTAGGGGAGGGGGCGCGAGGCTGCAGGGGGGAGGTTTGGGGGGGGGGGGGGTATGGAAGGTGGGGTAGGTCCATATGGTAAAGGAGCCGAGGAGAAGAAGAGGAGATGGGAAGGACGGACAGACAGAGACATGGAGGAGAGGACAGACTATGAAAAAAAACCAGCAAAGTTGAAGAAGACTGTGGAGGAGAACAGCATGGTGGCTGGTTTCATGTGAGAGAGGAGAGGAGTATGCCAGAGAAAGACAGACAGTAGGGCTTGGAAACTCCAAAGCCATGACAGACCTTTTTTTGTATGAGCACCTTTGTGAAACAAATAGGAAGACGTGAGATGAAATCATAGCTTGTTCATTATTTACCAATTCAACTATGCTGCTTGCCAAAGAAATACAAAAGTGGAACATTTCAGAAAGCTGTAATTATGAGAAATGATTTGATTCAGGAGCTCAGAGTTGGGCTGGACGCTCCGTTTGCAGGTGTCGGAGGTCTGGAGGTCACAGACTGCAGAACCTGCACAGACTCAACTCCACTGTGCATTCAAATACAGGTCTTCCTTTTCTTTGGTTCTAGCCTCTTTAGAAACAACACATATCTGTATCTCTGCTGCACTGCTATGAGAGACAGTGTTTTGGGGCTGTGCACTCAGAGGAGGCGGCACAGAGCGGAGAGTGGATAGAAAACAGCACTATGTGGTGGTGAGGGGTCTTACAGAGGTCTGGGAGTTGAAGGGGGAGGGGCCATGCTGGAAGGGGTTAGGACTGTGTCCGTCTGGAGTGGCGGGGGAGGGACTCTGCCGCACGCGCCCGACTGGCTGGATGGCACCCGGTCGTGTCTGGAGAGAAAACAAAATATATTTTATGGAAGAGATCAGTCAAGGCAGTTTTGTTAAGTTAGCCTAAAATCACACATTTGCTTCACAATCTGTTTAGCACATGACAATAAGTGGAACAACAACTTTTATTCAGACATACCAAACTTAAGGATGAATGACAACTCAAAATGAATAAAGCTAATGGTGGATACGAATCAGAGCATAATTTACCATTCAGATTATTTATCCATGGTGTTTTTAAAGCTTAATACCAGTTTGTACCAAAAACAATACCTACATGTAATTATCTCATAATTTTATTTTTACCTCTTATTACAAACACCCAGTGTCCCTCCAGAAAGTTACTCTAGATGGAAACGCTAAAGTAGTGTGAGAGACTTAAACCCATGCTAAATACACATTTCATTTTCTCTTTAGGGTTAGGAGCTCTTTGAGATTCTAATGTTCAAACACTTTAAATGCTTATAAATCTTACAAGTAATTTAACAACATAGGAAACGCATGAGAACTACAGTATGATGTAAAGAGGTGAGTATATTGGCTTGATACATTGGTAAACCAGTGGGATGAGCCCAACGTTAATGTACTATAAAGGTTCTTTTCTGAACAGCTTGTTTTCAAGCTCCACAGACACTCACTGATGATGAAGTGTTGTCATTAGCAGTAGGAGTGGAGGTGTAATGAACATTTGCCTGCAAAAGAAAGTGAAAATAAAACAATGACAATGAAATAAAAATCCATGGATCGGCACCATCTACTTGAGTTTCAACCAACAGTGCATACAGTCGCTACTTTTCAACTATTGGATGACGCCAGGCCAAATAAAGACACTATCAAACAATGCAACACGACCAAGGTTCACCTAAATTATATACATAGTATTTGTACTACACTGGTAACTTTGCTCAAGGAAAAATGCACATTTTATTTTGTAATTGTCCTGTGAGAGAATATGAAGCTTCAGCTGGTCAGTAGAGACGTTAAGGACAAAAATCTATTTCTGAGTGCACATCCAATTGTCTGCATGAGGCAAAGCATCAGTAATCAGCTGACCACAGAGAAGCACATGCTTTACAGACTGGTAGGACTGTAGCAGACACGGCAGCTAAACTAGTTGTTTTATTAACAGACTGAGGGCTCAGAACAGCTGACGCAAAAAAAATCCAGGCCAGAGCAGAGAGGGCCACAAGACCCACTTACAAAGCGGGTCTCCCTGCCTGCATACAGGGAGCTGTTGGAAGAGTGGTCGCTGGGCTATGGGTTAGAGGAAAGGTTTAAAAGGATCAACTGTAAAATACCTCTTCTATGGCAGTAGAAATGACTCATGGAAAAGGAGAAAATAAAGTAAAAGGATGGTAGGAGGGTGGTACATGAGCGCTGGGTGTTAAGGCTGCTCACCGGTTGGATCGTGGGAGAGTAGGGTGCTTCCCTGATTGGGCTCTCTGTCCTGGTGAAATCAGAAGGAGGTGCCTGGAAAAACAAAGATCAAACACCAAAAACACACTTAACAACTGCTCTTAAATTTCACTCTGTGTACACAACAAAGTAGTAAAGAAATACCAAAACAAGATTCACTGGTTAGTCCTTTACAGAAGTGATCTTGTAGGAAATTCAACCAACAACAATCTCTTGCTGATAAACATGCACTTTTCTGTGCGTTTTTGCCATAGATGCTACGACATAGACTGTAAAAAATAATGGACGAGCTTCCGGGTCCGAAAATGTGGAAGTGCCATAAACCTGCATTCTTCTAATTCCAGAAGGGTTGCAAAAAGACGGCTTGCACAGAAGTCTATGAGAAAATGACCCTACTTCTCACTTAATCTATTACCTCAATAACCATTTTCATAATGAGTTTATGGTCTCAAGCGCTATTTACAAGTCTTCTTCAATACAGAATGATGTTTATCTTGTAAATTATTGTCCCATTTATTTAAAAAAATGACGATAAAGCGGTTTGCTTTAAGGCGTGGCTACACGGCAACCTGTCAATCATGACAGAGGCTTAGCAATGCTAACCATGCCACTGTGTACATTAAAATAGCCGTCAGCTTGTTTTGGGGTGCAGTCCGTGTTTACATCTAAAACTTTGACCCTCTCACTGTGTGAAATTACGTCTTAAACTTTGACCCTCTCACTGTGTGAAATTTTGGTCACCTAACATTGTCTTGTTTAACGTTCGGAAGCACTTTGCCAACCAAGCTAGCTAGCTAGCGCTAGCTGGTAACTTTAGGTAAGGTAAAGTTTGCAGATTTTCTGTACTGTCATATATGCAGATGAACGGCGCCAGTAGAAGGTGCGCGTTTACTCGCCGGCAAAACTCTGCTGGATGACTCGCTTCAGAAGGGTTGGAAATGGGCAACTTTTCCTAAACCATACACAACACTGGCTTGACCCATGGATGTATTATAAGAGGCTTCAAAACGATAGCATTCTCGTACATCCATGAACGGCAGTCCACAAACAGATGACTGACGTCACGTCCATTATTTTTACAGTCTATGGTTTTTGTAGGTCATGTTCATTCTTGACTTATGACCTCTCGCAGTTGTTGGGACAGACATTCCAGTCGGTCCTGACTATGTACTGACTACGTGCCTAAATACCTCACGAGGTGCCACAAGCTCTGTGCTCACAGCAGAAAGCATGCACCAGTTCAGCTAGTTGTTATACTGATATTAATACACACAACCCGAGAAAAATACTTTCCTTATGAGCCTTTGCACAGATAAGGATTTTTTTTTTAAACCACATTAATCCTCCTGTGCAATGAAACAGTAAAGCTAACATTTATAAATCAAAGTGTAGGGATTTGATCCAGCGATGCAACTTATGTTCATTTTCATTCTTGATTAATCAAGAAAATAGTGGGCATTATTTTGGATCCATTAGCACGACTGTTTAAAGTTATAACTTCCACAGAGCCTTGATGCAACTGTATGATCCATTCCAAGGGACACAAGTGAGCCAAACAACAAACAGTAACACACCATGCTGCCTCCAAACCACACTAAGGCAGGCAGCTTGCCTTGCTGAACAACCAGGGCTGAAGCTGGCCTTGCTTCCCGTAGCCCACAGGAGGCCCCGACAGGATCTGCTCCCCAAGTGGACGACCCTTTCCTTTGCGATTGGCCACCAAGAAAGGGTTCTCTTTGAAGCAGATAGGCTGAGAGTCCACCAGGCTTTCTTCTTCTTCGGGTGCAAATGTTGATGAATTAATGGTTGTTGATGAGCCAGCACTGTCAGTAGCGGAGGTCTCATTAGGGGAGAACTGGGATCCATTAAGATAATCGTGATCTGTGTTCAGACTTGGGCATGACTCAGGGTCCATGTGGCTGAGGGGTTGTGTGGTGTGGCCTAAGCCAAAGCCCAGAGGCTCTAAAGGGGCTCCGTACTGGGCCTGCAGGGGGGCCTCCATGGGAGCAGTCAGACTTACAGGAGTAGAGAACTGGACAGGAGCAAAGAAAGAGGGAGGACAGATACAGTAAAGTGACACTGATAATAAGGAATAAGGAGAGGAAAAGCTTCAACCACTCACTCAACACACTAAGGAAATTATTACTGCTCTGGGATCTGAGAACACTATGACAATGCTAAACAGGGGAAAAAAACAAATATTGACTTTCACCACAATTTAAAAACGGCTTTATTTGAAGGTAAAACCTGTGTAAAGTAAATTTCTGGTCCACCCATTTTAATCTCTCCGCCTTAGCAATAAACAAGCCGTTCCTTAATGTCGCAACTGTGGTTTTGAGGTCTTTTTATTTATTTATCTTTTTTATTTTAAGGAAAAAAAACAGCCCTTCTGCTGCTGTATGTCACGAGACACATTACTGCAGTCCAGGCTCTTGGCCTCAGCCTTAAATAACCATATTATCAGACTAGCGAGACATTCAGGCTCCAGCACACCTTCAACTCCTACTGTACTGAACATAAAAGGACAGGTGATGTCACTGTAGGAGCAATGTTTAACTCAACCCATGTAAAGAAACCTGATACTGTAAGTGCAACCACAGACGTGTCATGTCCTCCTAAAAAGCCTCAAGTTAACCCAGATAACTAACCAACTTTGGAATCTATAAGATGTGACCTTGACATATCTGGTGTTAATCAAAATAGCCGGACTAAGAATACAACAAGCATTGTGAAGCAGCAATGTGCCTCCCTACATGCTGACTATAAGAGTCTGTGGTGGGATGAGGGTCAGTGGGATGGAATGTGAACGAGTGCCTCTTTGGCTCTGACATAAACTGTGAGGGACAGCTGGGGTTTTGGTGTGAGAGAGGAGAGCGAGGCTGCTGGTCTGCCAGCATGCCAACACACTGAGCTAGCCATGCTGGGAAACAGTAACTGAAACATTTCAAACTCATTGTTTTTATGATGATTCATCTTTTCATGAATTGTTCAGTTCCTATTTTATAATGTTTCTGGGTGTTAAATGTTCAACTGAATGCCTGTCTCTGTCTTGATAAAGGTTGGTTGACTATAAACACCAAGGACAATGATGGAAATATATTGATGATGGCGATATAATACAATGTTGTCAATAAACCAAACCAAAAGTCCCTTCCAAAACAATCGTATATTACCATTATTTTACTCTCAACCATCTCATTTCCAGCGATGTTACAAAAGCTAGAAGGCACCTCACTTCTTATAAAAAAAAAAAATCACAGTAAACTTGTCACTATCACTTACTGCATTTGGCTTTATAATGATTTCAACATGAACCATCTCTGTTTTTTAAGCTAAACTTTTGGTAACAACATGCTGACAGTTCTATAGGGTCACTGTGATAGAGTTTGAGCAGGACCACGTGTGCTGGTGCAACAAATCCAGCTCTAGCGCACAAGCATTAACAGCTGCATGTGAAATGTAGGTGAAGTTCTATGACAATCTAAAAAAGGCAGAGATCTACAAGTAGGGCACATAAACAAAGTCATAATTCCTGTCTATTTAAAGTTGTGTGACACAAATGTTAATAAAGAAACGATAATAATAATAAATAAATAATAATGATACCTTTAGTACTTGGTATAGTTCAATGATGAGTATTTAAGAGTGAGTTACAGAACAAGCAATGTAATCCTTTTGGTGATAAGGTTTCAAAGAACTCTGAAAAGTCTAAGCAAGTCTTAGAGTGAGTCAAAATCATTTGACACCTAACGCAGACACACGTTAAATCAAATTAAGTGGAGAGAGAATGAACAAGACAGAAAGAAAGAAGACCCTAAATATTAACCCTAAAGTCAACTCTCGCCAGTGGAACATCTCTATACTCACGGTAAGATGGGAACAGGACAGCGCAGTATGTCCTTAAACGTACTCCTCTCAGGACTTTGGGAACTCCAACTGAAACACATGGTCTGTTCCTCTTAGACGATACCCTCCCTCCATGTCTAGCACCCCGCCCACCCAAGAGACTATCCAATTCAGAGCCAGATGCAGGTTTAAAATATCGCAGAGGATAGGCTGGTTGATAGCGGGCAGCTGTCTCTCTCTCTCTCCCCCCCCCCCCCCCTCCATCTTGCCACCTCTTTCACACACTCGCACTCTTTTTATCAACCGGACCAGTGCCTTCCCTTTGGCCATGCTTCCTTTTCAAGTCCACCTCCTTCTGTACCTTATAGATACTTTCTTTCTTCCATAGCCTCTTTAATTCTTTTTTTATTTTTTTTATTTTCTGGTCTTGAATCTTGGTCTTCGCTTTCTTTTTCCAAACGTCTTGATCAGTCCTTGATCTTTATGTTATTTCTTCAATCCGGGTTGATCGCATCTGCTCTCGTTAATTGATGTAGGACACAATTACATTACTCTGAGATGATGCATCGTATGGGTTTGGCCTTGGAGCCACCGTCATTAATGTTGACTTGGAGTTCTGCACATAGAGGGAGGTCAACATTCCTGCTCCTGGAGGGGCAACTGGTCGGCTCTGGGTCACTCAGTTTCCCGGGACATAAAAACAAGGGATTCCATGAAGAGGTCTATTCTGATCCTTGAAGGCCATTGAATTTCCAACATAACCCGTACAGAAATACCACCAATTCACAGCTTCAGAGGATTGAACTCTTTTTCAAAAATGGTGAGAAATGACTCATAACAGTTAGTGTAAAAACCTGTGTATCTTCTACCGCTGCCAGAAGACATTAGAACATAAAGAGAGACTTACCCTGTTGAGCTTCTGCAAACTGGTGGTGGGCAGAGCAGCCAGGGTCTTGTAGTCAAGTTTTAGAGGTCCAGTGCCCATGTTCTGCAGAGATATAATGGAAAACAGAGGTTAGAGGGGCACTAGGCTGAGGTTTATCACACATCAAGCACAAATCTATTCAAAGTGAAATATTTTTACTGGAGGAGACTATGTATAGAATTGTAGAGAACCATTCCTGTTAGGGCTGGGAGGATATGCTTTTGTCCCAAATGGATTCTTTCACGATACATGGGTGCCGATTCGATTTGTATTGCGATTCGATAGTATTGAGTATTGCGATTTTCTTTTCCTTCTTTAACAAAAACAAAAGTTGAATAATACACTTCTAGAGACAATATATCATGAGACATTTCTAAAAACTAATTGTTTTCAACAATGCACATCCCATGTCAGTCAGTCAGACATTTATTTCATTGTTTTATTTCATTTGTAAAGAAGAAGAAAAAAAACACACACACATCATATATATATATATATATATATATATATATATATATATATATATATATATATAGTAAATGTGAACTGTACTCTACCTGTAACAGTAAGTAAGTACTCTACCTGGACATTACTTTCTCCAGTAAAACTAAGCCATTTTAATGTGGCTCAAGACTTATTTCTATCAGAAAACCAAAAAAAGGATATATTTTCCCTGAAAGTGATGAACAACATGGTAAACTCCTGTGGAGGTAGTGCCATGGTATTTTTGATCAGACTGCCCTTTTGCACAGACTTCCAGGAAGGTTGTCTGCAGACCTGCCGATGAGGAGTGTCTCACCTCAGTCTCCTCTTCTAGCAGGCGAGTTGCCTCCTCACGCTCCAAGCGCATACGCTCCTTCACCAAGAAAGGTAGGGGAGGAAGAGGAGAGTACAGGAGGGGAAGAGCCCCGACCACACACAGCCACACAGTGATGCGATGAGAAGATGGAGAATTTACAGAAGTGGAAAGAAGTGTTACAGAGGGTGAAGTGGAGAAAAACAGTGGAGAAGTGGTATGGAGATGGGATGATTGGATGATTTTTTTATTACACCAAACACACCAAAAGTAAAGGAGAGATGAGAGAAAAACAGAAGGGAAAGAAAGGATAGAATCCGCACACATTAAAAAGTACTCTATTCATTAGCTATGGGAGCAGAAAAAAAGCATGCAAGGTGGGACATTGCAGGAATAGTTCTGTCAAACACAATACCTACACAGGGTGCAGAGGAGAAGCTTCATTCACTCGATATCAGACAAACCTGAGATTCTGCATCTAAAAGCTCCACCTTACAGTATCGTGCACACTTGTGTTCTGCATTTTGTACGAAGAAAACATTTTTATTCTCCGGCCTCGCTGTATTGCTATCTATCCGCTGATTTGACAAATACAGTTTCATCTCTAGCCTTCACAAAACAGATTTTCAGTTTCACTTACCACTTTTTCCATCTCTTCTCGCTCCCACTGTGACGTCTCTCTCACCATCTCAGACTCCTGGAGAAGAGCGAGATTTAATATCATTACAGTCCAAATAAACGGTTATTTTTCAGCCTGTAAATCTTAGCGGAAGAGTCATTTAAACCAATGCAATTGCCATATAAATTATTTTCTGCTCTGATAAAAGTTGTACGACAAGAAACTAAATTGATTAAAGTGTGCAGAGGAACAAAAACTAGCATTCATTAAAGCAACAAGCCCCTACATTCATTTTGCACAGGCAGTCTCCCAAAAGCTCATCTGGACAAAATAAACAACTGTGTTGGCACTTCCTGGGTGCTGCGGTAAAATGATAGGTATGTGCGGCGTGCATGGCTTGGAGTGAGTCAAACTCCACTGTTGTTGAAAACTCCACCTGCTAATACCAAACTGCTGTGGAAGCACAGTGTTGGTGACAGAATCGCTGAACAAAACAGCTGATTCACGTGTTGACTTGACCACCGTCGTTGCAAAATTGCAAAACTGATTCCTGGTATGTGGATGAAAGGGGTGTGCTGTGTTTCCTGGTGTACAAACCAACACGGTTCCCTTACTTAGCGCTTTTGGGCTTTGTCCGGCCTAATCAGTGAATGATTGCTAAATGCACACAAAGTGCAATAACCCTGACCTTAACTGCAAATATACTGTTAATGTTGGTAACTAACAGCGCATAATCTGTACTCAAAGGTGGAAAGAGTACTAGAATATTGTACTCAAGTAACAGTACTGTTACTTTAAAGAAATATTACTCAAGTGAAAGTAAAAGTACTTAAAAATAAATGTACACACTAGTGGAACAATATCAGCAACATTAACACTTACATTAACACTACAATAATGCTAACCATAACCCACAAAGATGTGATTCCTAAATTTGATTGCATTGTTGCGGCCACAGACACAGCTGCAGCTGTAGCTCCTTTCTTCTGTTCTAATCTCACAACTGGATGTGAATATTGTTTTTATTCTGTAATGGATGGGACTTGAAATGTAGCAAAGTACAATACTTGTGATAAAAAGTGCTTTGAGTAAAATTAATGATTTTTAAAAATACTCAAATTGGACACAAAAAAATAAAAACGACTGTTACAGTAACGAGAGTAAATGTAATTTGTAACTTTCACCCCTGTTTGTATTGTACCTTCTGCATGATTTCCATCTCCTCTGGGCTCAGGTCTCGGTCTATAGAAGAGATGCTTTCCATACTGTTCTTACGGACGATGCCTGTTGCAAATGGGTTGGCAATGATGCCAGGAGATGCCTAGAAATGGACCCAATCGACATTGAAGAAGTGCTTTTTAAAACAGATTAGGCAACATTTGAGAAAATTTCATAACATCAGCACTGCAATTTCATGACCAAATTAGTTATTGTACTAGATATTCTAACTGAAAAAGAAAAAAAAAAAAATATATATATATATATATATATATATATATATATATGTGCATGTTTAATCAACAGGCTACAGAGTATTGTTTCATTTTATTGTCTCAGTAACTTAAAAAACAACAACATTTTGTCCAACTGCTCAGGGTATCTCACCTCCACAGCAGCCACTTTTTGTGGGTCGAAACCATCACACATCAGCATGACCAGAGAGTCTCCTACAGCTCGAAGCACTCGCACTGCCTCTGTGTGCGTCATCCCCAACAGGCTGTGGTTGTTCACCTCGAGGATACGCATGCCCACCTGCAGTCTCCTGTCTCTTGCTGCTGCACCGCTCGAACTCACCTATTCCAGTATCAAGTATGGGTAAATCGATGACTACAACTGCCTGAGATTACCTAACAACATGTAATCCAGGCCCATTCTTTGAAATATCCTGTTAATGGCATCTTATACATCACTATTAAAACTCTATCTTAGCAGTCAAGACTTATAGTTCTCAGTTAGATGGGATGTGGCTTTAAATAAAGTAGACTGTTTCATAACTTTTCGCTATTCAACCAGTTGGATGGTGCATTTAAAGCTAAAAATGAGATACTCTTTGGGCTCCAATTCCTTCAAAAGAGGTGAATTGCAAAATTGTGGTATATACTATATATAATTTTAGAACCTTAGATATGAAGATGCCTTCATCTGTGGGGTCAAAGGGGTTTCCTGCATGACCCTTTGCCCCTCCACGAATACTGATGCCAAGCTTCTCCCCTGGCTGCTTCTGGATCACAATTTCCTGCAATAATGTATATAGAACATTTCATCAGGCAAGGAAAGGTGAGCATTTGCTTCTGTTATGCTTACATTAGTATAAGTATATTCAGTTGATTTGATGGTCTCACCTGCATCCCAGGCGGTGAAGGGTCCCTCCGTACCAACATACGGATCTCCTGCTTGTTGGCCAGCAGCGCTCGCACAGCTTCCTGGTGTGTGGCGTGACGCAGGTCGATGGCATTCACTTCTAATATCCTGTCCCCAACACGCAGTCCACTTTCACATGCTAGACCGTGAGGAATCACCTGATGATGTGAAAAGTGAGACACAAAACGTATTTTAGGGAAAGCAAAAATAAAAAACTCGAAATCTTTAAACAAGGAATTTCACAACTCTTTTCAAAGTCATACCTTTGAGATGAACACCCCGGGTTCATTGATGCCGAACGGGTGACTGGCATGATCACTGCCTCCCACAATGCTCAGGCCTAGAGGGCCACCTGACTTCACCAGGATCACTTCCTGTTAGGATTAGAGGTAGAAGATTTGTTGTAGCAAGAGATTTAAAAACATTAAAATTAGAAACATTTTTTCCCAGGCTAAATTTAACAAGAGTGAACCAAATAACATCAGGTTACAGTCATGTCTACATCTATAATATGTCTAATAAACACAACCCAACCTACTGCATGCACATATATCTCTTAACAGGCATGAGCCGCTATTAAGTAAACAGAAATATCTTTGCATTATAGACAACTGGAAATGCTACACTCTAAAGTACACCATTATTTAAATCAGACCAAGCCTTCATACCATGCACCATCTTCTCTGGAATTGGACAGCATTAAGGATAAGGCAGGGGCCAAATAAACAAACATTAACGCTGAATGCCTTCATTAAGCTTCTACAGCAGGGTCTAACAAAGCTTAAAAGCTATTCCACACATTTAAGTACTGAGTCGCCACTAAGAGGTCTCACCTCGATGGGATACTCATCCTCCATCCGGCTCAGGTTGTTCCCATGAAGGGTAAGGCCGTCCTCCTCCTGGTCTGGTGAATCTGAGGGTTCTGGGGGTGGAGGGGAGTGGGCGCGTGCCCGGGATTGACCTGGAGAGCCCCCTGGTGCATTCAGGTCTCGCTCCACCAGGAGGGAGATGGTGGGGGAGGTGCCGGTAAGGAGCGCTACTGCTTGGTCATGCCTGGCCTCTGTCATGTCTACACCATTGATCTGGATCGACAGTGAAACCAACCACGGAGGGTGTCAGGCCACCAGGACGCTCCAATGGGCCACATTTGCCATCGGCATAATGAACATTGAAAAACAAAATCATGCTGAAAACTGCATGCTGCCATCAGTCTTCTCTCTCCAGATTCTACACCTAATCCCTTAAAACTATTTATTTAAAATCTTAAATAAAACATTTAGATGTTTAATTCACTAAGAGTTTGTGAGTGCACCAAAGTGAGTGTGGTTATTTGAAGAAGAACACAACACCTATGCAGAGCAACGGGAACAGGCAGAGAAAAAGAGGGAGCGGGGTAACAGTGGGCTGCTGCAGGCAATTTAAACTGGCAGAGCTTCCCTGAGGGAGGTTACTAGCAAGCAAAGCTATTTTTGTCCCACAATGTCGTGAAATTCCCTAAAATCAGCTTATGACTGCTTGTGCTGCTCTCTTTTAACGTAATCAGTAAAACACTTTGTCACTTAGCCTTTGTTTACTTAAAAAACAAGTGGAAGTGTGTAGTTTCTCCAAAAAGTCAGATCTCAAGTCAACAAAGGCAAGCAGGGAAGACCTTAGACAACTTTGTCAAAAATAATTATTGAATCATTAGCTTGGTTTTAAGCTTAGGGGTTGGCTTTCAGGCATGCACAATCTTAAAAACTGTACTCTGGTCCAAAGTGACAAGCAGAGGTCAGCACTGACCCGACAGTACCAGCTCTTACCATCGGCTGATATGCTGCTTTATACAGGCTCAGCCCACTCCACCCCAACACCATACCCTCCACCAAGCAGATGCACTTTATACATTAGTGAGCATGCAGACGTAGAGTGTGAGAAAAAGAGGCAGCCAACAAATAGACAAAAGAGTAGTAAGGGGAGTGTAAACCCGGCAAGAAAGAAAAGAGGATAATTCAGGAAGCGCTTCTTTGATTCCCAGAGAGCAGGATGTACAACAGTTAAGAGAAGGAGCAGTTTCACAATCGCCACACTGGGAGAGGAACCTCAAAACGCATCAAAATCAACCATCATCAATTGGTTTACAGTAACACTGTGTGATGTATGTGCATGGGTGTGACTGGAAAAAAAAACATGCAACTCAAGAGTTACTAATATACTGACAAAAAGGGAGCAAAGTCAAGCTTGGAGTGTGATCAGCAGAGGAAACAAAAGAAGATGGACCTACATGCTGCACTATTTAAGCAAAAATGCTACACAATTTGCATCCAAGGAAAGACTCTGGGTTAGAATTAGTATGTGGTCGGCATGGGACCTAACACGAGTTAGTCTGATCTAGATATGGCAAGACTTAATTTGAGGGATGAGAGCAGTGTTGTGGGCCAATTTACAATAGAAATATAAAACATATAGCAATCATGACATAAATCAAGTATGCCAAGTAGTTTCCTTTACATTGTGAAGATGGTAGAAAAACTGAGAAAAAGATCTAGATTTATTACAGAGTACATAATTAGGCCATATTCTTTAGCCACCTCAAAAACTATAACTGCTGTAACGCCAATGTCTGTTTATCACGATATACTGTATCCTATTTGAACCTATTAAACAAAATGGTTCCCATTCTCACATGGATGAAAATATTGTAAAGGAATCACACTGAACACTATGTTGCCCAGATGGAGGTGTGGAGGGGGTGGGTAGTACTCACAGAGATCACCCTGTCGCCTACATGCAGTGTGCTGTCTCTGTGTGCTGCTCCCCCTTCTGCGATGCGTGAGATGTAGATTGCCTAAGAACAGATGAGAGACATTGTCAAATTTAAACTTAAAGTTTAAACTTTTGTGCTTTTTGAGACTGTTTTTTGACTGTTTGTCAAGAACTACATATAACAGAAACATTGTTAATATTCTGTATCTAAAAATGGTTTAACAAGTGGGAGAGGATACCTAATTATTCCACAAATATTTGCTGGCCTCTCCTGTCTGTGTATCAAA
This sequence comes from Sander lucioperca, assembly GCF_008315115.2. Lineage (NCBI taxonomy): Eukaryota > Metazoa > Chordata > Actinopteri > Perciformes > Percidae > Sander > Sander lucioperca. The sequence goes on along the minus strand of NC_050195.1, from coordinate 20,435,013 downwards.
TTAGAGTGGGTCAGTTAGTAAAAGGGTCTGGTGCAACAGGCTGCAATACTGTGATGAATCACTGTGCTAACTCTAAGCTGTCTAGAAGCTGAGTTGCCGGTCAGTCACTGTGTGATATCCCACAGTGTGGATCTGAGCCAGAAATAGAACTACCTTTATAAAGTGTGCCAGTGGTAATTAATAAAGACATTCTGAGACATTAGCAGCCCACAATGGCACAAATTGTGATATAGGGTTGTACACATAAACAAAGAACATCCATTACAACTGATAAACAGCATAGTATCGATTATTAAGACGCAGCACAATCAGCACAAATCATGACCATGACCCTTGTCCCTTTTCTCAGAAAATTACACAATTTGTTTAACAAATAACATAGCTGAACTCTCAGTCTGAGTCACAAAAACAAAATGTGCAAACTCATGCAGGAGAAAAACTCTACTGCACCTCTTCCTCAGATCAACCACCAACTAATCAAGTCACTGCATCAATTTCAAAAAGCTTTTGAAAAAGAAGCAAGACTTACAGTCAGACCCGCCTAAATCATACATTTGAGTCCTTTCCTCTTTGTGGGCTCGTTGAACTGCATGAGTTGCAAAGCTGTATTGCGCTGGCCCAAATATACACCTCCCACCGTCCCGTTACAGTGGACCTATCAGGTGTCAGGGCTGGCTATTCATATCTCCGTCTCCCGGGCGATGACTGTAAACACTTTGGCTAGAATAGACGCTGTTAAAAGACAGGTCCCTGTGACTGAGACAGTTACTGCAAACACTTTGTGACCTAACTTCCGAAATTCAGGACCTATTATTAACGATTGTGTCTTCAGCTTAGACCATGTCTTCGTATCATCCTTCTCTTTTAACTGAAACCCATAATCTCAATACACTACAGACTTTTACTTGGACGCAATTGTCATATTTGTACTTTTGATGGAAAGCATTCCTTTTTTTATGTGTAGGCCTACCTTGCCTTATAGACCGGGACCTTTTAATTTATGTAAAAATGTCAAGCTAGGGTTGGGTGATATGATGGTTAATTTGACCTGATTGAAATTAAGTAATTAATTATCAACACAGTTGCTGATTAATTTTTCAGTCAATCTACTAATTGCTTAATCAACTAATGGAAAACTAATTGAAAAAGGTTCTTAATGTGTGGCTGGGTTGGCTCAGTGGTAGAGCAGGCGCACATATACTGAGAGGTTTATGCCTCGACGCAGAGGTCCAGGGTTCGAATCCCACCTGTGACAATTTCCTGCATGTCTTCCCCCTCTCTCCCCCCTTTCTCACCTAGCTGTCCTGTCAAAAATTAAAGGTGAAAAAGCCCAAAAAATAATCTTTAAAAAAAATAAAGGTTCTTAACTATATTGGGATTTTGATTTTAACCATATCGTCCAGCCCTATCTGAAACCATAATGTATACAAAGCACTTTACTGGGAGGCAGCCATCAAATATGTAAGTCTATGGTGACTTAAAGTAAACTTTCTTCTGATTCAGTCTTTACCATGAAACAAAAACAATATATTATTCATTGATGTCTTCATCACAAGTAGATTGGAAGATGTTCTCCATACTCCTTACAGAATGTATTCTATGGTTAGCCAGAGTGGACTTATGGGTGTGTTCTCACTGTGTCTGCTGTGCGGTAGGGCGTGGAGCCTTTGCCCCCGGCGATGCTGAATCCCAGCCCCTTGTCGTTTCGGATCAGACAGGTGGAGAGCCGCTGTTGAGGCCCGCTGGCAGTCGTCTCCATGTTGAAGGCGATGCCACTGCTCCGTCTCTCCCGCGGGAAGTAGTCGTCCTCTGGCCTCAGTGGCGTGGTGGTGATTGCGTTCTCTGGCTCCACCATACGCTCCCGGAGCACTGACATGGAAACTGTAGCACCAGAGCTACGAAGAGCTTCAACCGCTGTGTGATGTTCTGCTTCATTGAGGTCCACTCCATTCACCTGAGACAAACGGATAGAGAGAATGACTGACTTGCAATGCTGTTAAATTAAACATCTTGCTATAAAACAGAGGAAAGCAATGCTAAAGGAAAAGTAAACAGAAAACGCTTTACCACTAGGAGTTTGTCTCCCACTTTGACCCCTGCTCTGGCTGCAGGACCCTCTTCAGACACTCTGGAGATGAAGATTCCCTGAGCACACAAACAAAAAGATAAAATGAATCTGTATAATCTATGGTTTATGATTTCTTGAACATATCCAGATTCTAGATACATATTTTACCTCATCATCTCCCTTGTAAGGTGTAGATCCTTTCCCTCCAGCAATGCTGATACCAAGGCCGCCAGTTTGTCGCATGATGGTTAGGGTGTGCTGCAAGTTGAGGAGGGGGGAGTCAGCACAACTACTAGTGAAGCTACTCTAAACACCACTCAGCTCAAGACAGACTGAGAGGGAGACAAGCCCACAATGTTCTTATTTCAATTTTTTTTCTTTTTTAAAGTTGATTACCAATTATTTTCAAATCTTAAACATTATAAGTTATGGGTGACCTCCCTCCTTCTGCCAGAAGGTGGTGTCAATCTTATCACAGCGCCATCCTGTCATCATGCCCACAGATGGATGGCGAGAAACTTTTGACTTGTCTGGAGCCGAATGTCAGTTTTAAGTGGAAGTTGGATGATTTGTGCCTTGAATTTAGCTTTAAAGACATTTTAAGTAAGTTTTGTGCTTGTAAGTATATTGAAAAACATTTGTTATCTACCAGTAACCACTTAACTGACAGTAGACTTCAGACATAAAGTGAACAAACACACACTGGCTAAAGCCCTCTTCAATTGGACTCTCAGAGGCTTGACCCTTACTGAAAACATATAGTGTGTCATGTGTATGTACAAGAGGAGGGACTTTAAAAGTGTAAAGTAAACACTATATAAAGGAGTAAGACTGTGTATATTCTGTGTGCTTGCAAGCCATGCAAAAAGGGGGAGGAATGCAGACAAATGAGGGACAGAAGGAAGGAAAAGGGGAAATGTCAAGAGTAACAGATAAAAAGAGTGTGCTGTGTGAAGACAGTTTTGGACTCGTAGTGTAGATACCCCAGCATTTGTTGTAATGAGAGGACATTAATACTTTCCTAAGCAAACAAATCAGACATAATTATAAATGTCTGAGATCACAAATGAACCGACTTCACTGACAGACAATTTTCATGCATTACAAAATGAAACTTAAATGTTTCTAACAACAAGTTTCAGTACAGGTTTTCTTCACTAAGGCTAAACAGTATAGGAAGGTATTCATAAACAACACTATGAACAAAAGCATGCCAAAAAAAGAGAGATGAAAATGAAAAAATCTACAGAAGATTAGCAATGCAAATATTATCATTCAACCGTTTAAAAAATTAAGTCATGTGCAATCTATACATTTTTACAATATCAAAATTAGACTACTGAGAAGTATGCTTCATCCATTTTCATCAGTCTGGAACTCCTCTTCTGGTTGGCGTTGAGCAGTTGAGTTACCTACTATGTACCAAAAATCTGGAGGAAGCTGGAGAAGCAGCCCATTCATTCCAGGGCAACACAGTGTGGACAGGGGATGAAAAGGAGCAAAGCAGCAGAAGCAGAGGAAAGGTACAGTAGCAGAGATGTAGTGCTGCAGAACCCGATGCTGGACTGGGATTTTATACAACTGTGTCTACAATCAAAGTTAGCTTTTTGGGGTATTGCCAGCATCTAGAATAAAATGGCAGGATGTCAAATAGGCACACAATGATATGCTGCCTAAATTTTAGAGATGTGGATCAACTTGAGGAAGACAACACAACTGTGGGCATCCAGGAGACTCATTATTACTTAGAAAAGTCAGGGTTTCCAACAGCTAATAATATTTGGCAGGGCGACTAATACAAGTATTTGTTGTTTCAGGTGCTGTGCCATGAGCAAAGCTGCTGTTCATGGTAAACACAGGGGAGGTTGATTCTACTTTTTATAATATATGAAATATATGAAGGATCAGAAGGCCCTGTAAAGAGGTTTGTTTGTCTGAACATGCAATAGGCGGTGCCCCGCCCTGCCTAAAGGATATTTACAACAGGAGCTGCAAGAATAAGGCTAAGAGAATAATTAAAGATCCAAACTACCAGGGTAACAGCCTTTTCTTCCTGTTGAGGTCAGGTAGAAGCTACCAGATACACCAGGCTGGCACTGAGAGGCTCAGGACGAGCTTCTATCCTCAGGCCCCTAGAATCCTATATGACGATACTGCCTAAGATGCCCGAGGAAGAGAGAGATGCAACAAAAGGTCCCCAGCTGTACTGTACTATTTAAGTACAGCTGCTTGTTATACGATTGTCACATAATGAGTCCTAACCGAAAAGAAATAGTTAAGTCAATGTGCAGCAGTAAGTTAGCCACCTCACTTAGAGGCTTAGAGTTAAATATAAAGATAACTAAAATGCATGATCAAATAGTACTAACTCAGGCGAGTTAGATACATGGATACAACTGAACAATTTGTCAATGTCTGGAGAGCTAGTGTAATTTCCCAGGATGCACTCAAACACAGCATATTTGTGAAACCTCATTGCAAGTTTAGTCCTACCATGTACGTGTATAAAATCAAATAAAAAAAAAACAAAAAAAAACAATAAATGTAATAAATAAAACATAGCTATTTCATTCCTGCATCTAGGTTCTGCCACACTGGCCATCTCATAGAAGAGTTGTGGTTAGGGGGTTCCTAGTGATTGGCTTGGATTAACCATGGATTTCTGTGGGAACTTTCTCCACCTCTGAATACTGGTGGGTGAATGAGTGGGTGAGTGAAGGGCAGAGAGACGGGAAAGAGTATGTACAGACCTCTTCCTCCTCAATTCGAGCAGGTTCAATCAGCAGATTATTGACTTGATCAAATGACACCCCCTGTTAGGACAGGAACCAGCGAGAGGCATGCGGATTAGTCAGGCCAAAAAAAAAAAAATGCTCACACTTTCCATAAACTTTACCAAACACACCCAACACTCCACTGTCTGCTTGCAGGTTTTGGGGACTTTTAAGTCCACAGGGATGGACCACCTTGAAGCAGAAGCAATCCCACAGTCACTCCCCAGCCACCAGAAGCAAATACAGGCAGAGATGGAAAGACAAGACCAAGGAGCTGAGCTACAGTGCAAAACACACAGTGTAGAGAGAGCGGACAAGAGAAGGCAAGATCTCCCATACCAGAATAAGCCCAGCCTCCACACCACAAAATGCAAATTCCTCCAGGAGCAAGCTTTAATTTAGACAAGTCTACTTTTGAAAAAAGAAAAACTGTACAAGGTTAAAGTACATTTTTAGCCTGCAAAAGCAAAGATATCTATAAAATAATTTTCCAAAAGTAATTCACAGATAGTTGAACAAAAAAGGTTTAGAAAATAAGAGCAATCAAAATAATAATTTTGATTTGTTGAATTTGATTTACAATGAACTCTCTACAAAAATGTAAACATCCCATAAAAGATTATTACCATGATATGACACAAACAAGGATCATTGGATCTCACATTCCAGCTCTGCCAATATAGGTTCTGGTTGGTCTGAGGTCAGCCACACAAACAGACCCACATTCAAAAACACACACAAAACAGATTCGGTGAGATGATAATGTTTGATCACAGTGCTAAAAAATGATTTCTACAATCAGCATGAAATCAAATTATTCATTAAGTCTCCCCATACATTAATAATCAATAAGGAGACATTTTCATAAGCGCCACCAGAGCTGCCTTCACTCACTCCATTCATACAAGCACACGCGCACAATGTTACAAGAGCAGTGTGAAAATGTCATTATTCAATTAAATCAGGGGATGGCTGATAATATGGCGAAAAGTTTAGTACTGAGCTGGGCCAGTGTTGTGCAAGAAAGGCCTGCAGCTGCTTGTGTGGAAAGAACATTATCATTTGACATCAAAGAATTCCTACCTAGTATGTTAGTTGTGCATAAACAAAGATCAAGAAGCTATCTCACATAGAAGCACAAAGGTTTAAAGTGAATTTCTCTAATTTATCTCCAAAAAAGAGACAATATGTATACAGTTTTGTTGTGTATGTGTCAAAGAAATCTACATGATGTAAGGTATTTTAAAGAATTATCAGCAATGACCTCTGAGTGTTTGTAGGCGTTTGGTGAAGGACATCTCGTCTTTGCATGGGACAGAGCAAAGACAAAGGAAAGCTTTAAGACTGATGTTGAGTTTGTGGTTAAACTACAAAATCAACTCCTGAAAAAAAAAAAAAACACTTGCAAGGGAAGACGTCTTCATTTCCACATTGACCCTGCATGCAATGCCACATCCTTAATATATGCTGGCAGCACACTCCAAACAGAATGCATCTGGCGAGGTGGTAAGGGCACTCTATGCATACAGTATTAGGTGTTTGCATAGATGCAATGAGCAAGCAAAAAATATATTCAGTTTAAATATATTCTTACAACATGAATAGAAAATGTAAGAATAAAATAAGGTCATAAACTGATTTGGTGTGTGATGTACATACAACCGTTGTGCATAATGAAATATCCTGTTGTACTGTACCACTAGGTTTCTACATGTGATTTTTCTACTTATAAAATGCAACAGTTTCTACCCAGCTACCCTCCACATTCCTGAACTGCACCTCCTCCTCCTCTCCCCCCCCCCCTCCCCCCTCCCCCCCACACCAGTGCTGGGACCTCTCCTTTACCTTTACTTGACTGGAGTTGACCTGGAGCCGACTGTCTTCAAGCTCTTCCAATCTGTGATGATGCTGTGGGGTGCTTATCCTTTGCTCTTCCTCCTCGTCCTGCTCTTCCTCAGCAGGCTGTGTCGGAGAGTTCAGGCCGTCAGGACTGAAGCCCTGCAGCAGCGCAGCCACAGCCTCGGGCTTGGGCAGCTTGGTGATCTTGAAGTGCTTCTTGTAGTGTGGCGTGTCCTTTCTGATCAGACGTTGCTTCTCTGCGGGAAAAGCAGGCCTCTCTTCCACGTCGCCCCTCTCACCATCTTCCCCGTTGTCCTCGTCGTCCTCATCCAAACCACGGATGATGGGCTCCTCTGCAAAGTGCACAGTGGGCTGGAGAGAAGAGGGGTTTGAGATGGAGTTGGTTAAATAAAGAGGGACCACAGAGAATTTTCTATCATTTAGAAGAATTGTCAAATGGGGAATAACATACACCATAACAATGTTATGGATAAGATGTTTTAAATATTCACCTCAATGTACTCCACCTCCATCTCATCCAGCTCGTCCTCATCCTGTGGGGAGCGGCCGTCTACAAGGTCCTCTCTCTGTGAGGCCGCAGTCATATTTTGTCTGTACTCATGGGAGTTGGCTGACAGTGTGCTATTGGACACCTGGGAGTCATGGCTCTGATTGGAGAGGTCACTGAGCCGTTTCTCCTAAAAGCAAAAGCATCAGTTTGATTAATTCAGTATCAAGTGCACCAGTGATGATGCTTTCGTTTTGTGCATGAGGTCTGTAAAGGTGTAAATGCTTCATAGTGTGAAACTGCCTTTTGTCTACTTCCTGCAGTAGCAGGTGAGATGGATTGCTGCAACAAAATTATATCTCTAAATGATAACTGGCTGCTGACAGATTTTACTTAATAATCATTATACAGTATGATGTATGTACCTGTGGATCGGGGGACTCTTCTTCTCCATCTGGTCTGGATGTGTAAGCTTCATTCCTCCTCTCCTCAATCACCTTCTTCATCACCTTCAGCTCACTAGGGTGCGGTGTGGCTCTACGCTGAAGGCCCTGAAACAAAGAAAAACAGATTAAAAACATGAATTCGAACGCAATCATGCATTCGTATGGAGCTGTTACAAATACTTTTATCAGTCAAGTACAGAAATTAGTCAATGACTTTGTGACAATAGACATTTGGACTTGATGTCTCACTTGAAGCAACACCATTTTCAATCAGGACTAGCTCAAACTAATGACAACAGAGCTGTACAGCATCAATGCTGATAAGCAGGAGCAAAAAAACATAACGCTATCTGAGCAAAATGACATGAAGAGGGCATAAAGTGACATTGTATTGTTGTGTTTTCTCACTCTGCGCTCTGCAGCAGCCTCATCATCCTCCTCCTCCTCGGCTTTGGTCTCTTCCTGGAACTGAATGACTGACACTCGGTTCAGGTTGCTGTCTGTCCAACTGTCATCCACACTGTTCTGCAGCAGGTTTTCTGTGGAACATGAAGGAAACGGAGAGAAAGATGTCAAACTCAGTTTATAGCTATAGATTACACAATCTGTTCTTGAAGTTGTCCATTTAAAAATAAAGTCTCACAACTACACCACAATATGTGGTTTTACAAGCTACAACTAGTCTATACTATCAATTCATTGAACAGATATGATACAAAAACATGCTAGGACTTACTAAAATATAAAATTAAGTAAACGGTAAAACTATTGTGATTTAAACTATAATGAAGTTGGATTAGGGCACATGTAAAGAAGATTTAAATGTCATACACATTTGAATGACTGACCAAGACTTATCCTATATATCTAATGAAAAACAATAACTATCCAATTATAACTTCACATTGCATAAACTAAGTGCTACTCACCTAGGCTCGGAGAAGGCTGCTGGGGCAGTAAATAGCAGGTCAGCACCTTCTCTCCTGTGCACTCATCATCCTCTGTCTGGAACTTGAGCATTGGCTGTGACTGGTTCTCTGCGAGCCACATGGCCTTTAGATTGAGGTTTGTCAGGGCGAAAGGCAGGTTTTGTAGTCTGGACAAACGGAGGAATGAGGGATGAATCACAACCTTTCCTTTTCATAAAGTAAAAATAAAATATCATCCGCCTGATACATCTATGATCATAAATAGTTAAACTGCGATCACAAAACTCTTTGAGTTAACCCTCCTGTTGTCCTCGGGTCAAATTTGACCCATTTTCAACAACTTTCTATATCACAAATTTTGGTTTCTTTCAAACAAATACTCCAAAAAAATAACGTGGATGGTTCCATGCAACGCTCTTCACAAGTAGAATAAATGATCAGTTCACTACTTTCATCGAATTTGGGTGTTTTATTTAAATTTATAGCATTTGAAAAAAGAACATTGAAAAAAGCATCAAAAAAAAAAAAGTTTGAACCAGAGAAACTAAAAGTTGCATGGTCGACGGGAAGACATGAAATGAACTCAGAGAAAAAGAATCAGAATAAAAACCATCATCATTCTGAAGAAACCTTGCTCCCCCTATAACTTCGGAAATTACAAATGACCCTTTGACAATGATGCATTTGCTTGGGTTTTCCGATTTCCATAACTTAGCTCCACAGCTTTAAAAATACATCTACACAAGGTTATATTGCTAGATCCTGATCACATTAAAAAGGGTAAAAATTGGAGGAGCAGTGTCTCTGCAGGATGCTGGCAATGCTAAAAATCCATTTTGGCAAAAACATTCAAATTAAATATTTGACCTTAGCACAAAAGACTGCTGTGAATTATTTACAGTTCAGGGTGTTAAAGGAGGTTTACCTGTTTCCGGCAACATCCAGCACATGCAGCTCAGTGGCATCTGCAAGCTCAGCAGGAAGTTTGCCTAGGTGATTGTCTCTCAGTGAGAGAACGTTGAGGCTGGCACAGCCGCCCAGCTCTTTGGGCACGTTGCCCAGACGGTTGCGGTCTACATTCAGGTTGGTCAGCTTCTTTAGTTTGCCCAGCGAGCGAGGAAGTGACTTTGAGGGAGTGAGACAGAAGTCATTAATATTCAGTAAAATGATAATGAAGCTTAATAGCTGTTAATTGGACTAAGGTATTGATGGGCATCCACAAATCCTAACTGGGTCAGTGCGAGGCTTTTGTAAGTGGTTTATATCTCCCTACCTGTAAAAGGTTCTCTGTCAAGACGAGTTCTGTGAGGTTTTCACACTCTCCTATTGAATCAGTCAGTTGGGTCAGTCTATTCTGGTCCACCTTCAAGATGGACAGCTGTTTCAGGCAGCCTGGACACAAAACACAATACCAGTTAACAAAAAAACAATAATAAACAAAACCAGTTAATAAAACACAATACCGTCTTACTGTACTGTAGCAATAAGACACCAATGATGTGATCTTTTTCAATTGACCCATGCTCTAGATAGAGATGGTCCAATACCATTTTTTGCTTCCCGATACCAATTCTGACACCCTGAACTTGCGTACGGCCGATACCGAGTACCGATCCGATACCAGTGTGTCATATATTTTATTATGTTTTAACAAGTGTATACTACTATCCCTGTATGGATGTGATATATTATTTCTATCTTTGTTGTCAGTCTGGCTCAGGTTAAACTCTTTGTGAAACATGAACAAACACAAACAATGAACGCCACAGAACTTTCTTTTTTTATCCAGTTTGACAGTCAGTTATAACGGAAAAAGAAAATAAATAAACTACTTTAACGTAGACTTTCTTTAGGGCTTTATTACGTGGTATCAGATCGGTGCATAAACTCCAGTACTTCCCGATACTGATACCAGCGTTTTAGGCAGTATCGGAGCCGATACCGATACCAGTATCGGTACATCTCTAGCTCTAGAATAAATTAAAATTAAAACAAAAAAACAGACAAGCCTCTGTCACTCACAGTGCCTGTGTCACTCTTTACTGGCATTATATTTCCAGTAGAGGGCAGTCCTGTTTAACAGAGCACTGTCTCCTACACACAGTGGACCTGCCCCTGAGTTTACCTTATCTATTGCTGCCTAATTAGATGGCAAAGTTTCCCTAAGCACCCAAAGAACACACTTTTTCACAGAAGGCACAATGAAGAAATAAAAACACACTAATTAGCGTTGGGCAAATGATTGTTGTTCTTTCATTACAATAACATCTGGAAAGGTGCTGGGTTGGCCAATCAAATACATTCCTGCTGGATTACAAGAACGTAAACACCATATTTGTTCTGTTTGCCTCTCAATCATTGTGACAAGAGATAAAACAGTTGCTGCCGTGATAACTTTCTACAGTAAAATCTTGTTTGAGTATTACAAACCGTTCAGTGCAGTGCAGTGTTTTGGCTTCTGATACAGCCTTAAATGCAGTAGTCTGTTACTCAAACTGGACTTCCTGGATCATACTTCATGTCTCACTGGTAACTTAAACAAGGTGGCCCCCACCAACACGGTTTTCGGTCTGAATCCCTGCTGAGACAATGTTTCCCTCTTTCCTGCTTGCGTTTTCTCACCTATGCTGTCTGGGATGACATCCAGTAGGTTCTGTGTGAGCAGCAGGTCAGTGAGAGCCAGGAGGCCTTTAAGCTCTGAGGGAAGCTCCTCCAGACGATTTTCTGACACATCCAGACACACCAGTCTCCGGAGGTTCCCCAGCTCCTACACAAACACACAATAAATACCACTTGCAGTGAGCTGAGGAGGCACAATACAACCATTACCTTCACAGCACAAACAAGAGGATGAAATCTGCTAGTGGGAGCTAATTCTGCAAACGTGTAAGGTAGTTTTATAAAACATTTTAAGAGAAAAAGATGCTACAGGACAGGTCTTTAAAAAAACATTTGTATTAAACAGTACTTACTGGTGGTAATGAGGACAACTGGTTACGGTCCAGCCATAGCTCCCTCAGGTTTGGGAGAGCACCAAGGGTGTCCGGCTAAGAGATGGGACGAAGCAGAGAGGGGAGGGGGGGGAAACATGGGGGCATTTTGATTATTTTTGTTAATGTTTGATGTGCAACGCCAGGGACTACATGCTCTAATCAACAAACGCAAAAGTGCTTCATTCGAAAACTTTCAAAGGGGTTGAGGCCGAAGTAAACAGAAATCATGTGTCCTAAGTACACCCGCACTTTGTAGATAAATTGGATGATTAAGGCAAAGAACTTTGGGATCTGTTATTCCTTACACTATTGTTGAAGCTTAAAAATCGTTTCAGTAAACCATTCAGTATTTGTTTGCAAACCTGGGCTCACTGGGCTAAATTCTCCCCAAATTACCACAAATGGATGTACAAGTGATGAATTAAATTAAGAAGAATGTCATGTGAAGCATTGGCTTAGCCTCCACCCTTGTCAAGTCATACGGAATTGTTTACCATCCTAGGAGACATGGTGGGCGTTCCCAGGCTTAGAGTGAGGTATAGTGCATGCAGGGTTAGGTCTAACAGATCAGTTCTGCAGTGTTTAGTGAAGTAAACATGTAGTTTGGATCATAATTATTGTGGTGGGAATGTGAAAAGGATATTTGTGGTACATGTCACTCTGTGTGTGTGTGTGTGTGTGTGTGTGTGTGTGTGTGTGTGTGTGTGTGTGTGTGTGTGTTGCACTAGAAATGCAAATATAAACATAGATTTTTAAGGCACAACTGAGGGTGTTTTGACTCAAGAGTAGACGATCTACTGCATCTTATATCATATGGTTAAAGGGGATGAGTTGTTGACTCACCAAAACTTCCAGTTCATTGCTGCCCAGGTCCAGCTGTTCCAGTTTTACCAGGAAAGAGAGTGACCTGAATATGCACACAAAATAGCACATGCAGTAAGTCACACAAATACTGTATGTGCCCTAAAAGAACAAAGAGCAGAACTTTGTAAACTATTACAACATACAATTCATTCACATGTAAGTAGTATGCAAAGAATGTTTTTTAAAACACTGGTTGCTACAGGTAACTTGTAGTTTCTGTCATGTTCTTACACACTGCAATAAATATTTCCTAAAACTACTCCATTTGTAGGTAAGAGAAGTTCAAACTAAAAAGTAAACAATAGTAAAAGTTATAAAAAGGAGAAACAATTCCTTATGCATTGTGAGATTATTGTCATCTTGTTTTGTCAATGGGCATTTATTGTGCTTGAAGGAGATAGTGGGAAATTAGATAAGAGGCCGAGCCGTGCATATGTGCGCTGGAGGAAGATGACACTTACGTGGGCAGAGACTTCAGCAGGTTCTCCCTGAGCTCCAACGTCACCAGGTTGGCGAGGCTATAAAAAGGAGGAGTGGCAGTTAAAAGGAGGCAAGTAAAAGAGAAAGAGTAGAAGGAGTTGGCAGGTGGTGATAGGAGAGGATGGGGGAGTAAGAGAGGGAAGAGGAGAGGCAGGTTGGTTAGTCAGATGGTAGGTCTGTTTGACCGGGCTGCCTGGCATGGTGAGGGGGCTCCTCCATCTGTCTGAGCACAGCAGTGGCCAAGAGCCCAGAGACCAGCTGCCTCACAGCCCACTGGGCAACAGAATTACACCCTTTGAAAACCTGCTCAGTCTCCTAATGTATTGAGGAACTGAGTCGAAGGCCTTTCGTCTGGCAACATGGAACAGTGTGATGGCCTGATTAGAGAACTTTTACAATTTTGACAGAAAATTATAATCATCAAGTAGCAGTATTCACAATTAGTCCTGCAACTATTTATTATATATAATGTTATCAATTTCTTTGATTATCAATTAATCTCTTGCTTTATTTTTTTCAATTGATTAACTATACTAAAATAGTGTAGTTTTGGGAGCAGAGTTGCAAAATGAATGTGATAAACTATTTGCTGTAAACGGTGAATATGGGTTTAAAATTTGAAATTGTCAATCACTTATGAAGACACAACAAGAGTTACTTTAACTATTTAAGAGCACATTACATTATATCCCATCAAATTATCTACTATGAGCCATTGTGCATTTGTACTTACTTTCCAATGTCGTTGGGCAACGACTGCAATGACACGTCGTTGAGTGCCAAGTGAGCCAGCGCTCGGAGTTGAGTGAAACCATCTGGCAATCTGAAGCAGAAAGACATGAGGGAATATAGGGGAGAAAGACTCTCAAGGTTTTGTTGTATAACACATTGGATCACTTGGCTCACACACAAGACTATTAACCGTTTACATATTCCCATCTGTTAAAGTATTCAGCATCAAAGCTTTAGCCAGTTGAACCATTGCTGTTCTATAAGAGGAAGTTATGTATTACGTAAGATGTGGCAAGAAATACAATCAGAGAGCATTGCAACAGTGACTTTATATAGGGATTATCATAGGGATTAACTAGTAACCAGGTTACGTTAACGTACACTTATGTTTCATACAGAGCCTTGTTTGGTCGGAAAGCACATTGTCATACAAAGCATTATCTCCTCCAGGCATTTGTTCACAATTGTTTCTTAGCAACTGAGTGATTTCAAGAATTGCAGTAACAAATCAGCATAAAGTGCAGACTGTACATTTAAACACACAATACGAGTCACTGAACATTTAAAATGGGAAAGTAATCAGAGCACATAAATGACACTTATCATGGTTTGTTTTATTTTTCAAAGCAGTATTACTTTTTCTCTCCCCTTGTTGCATCTGGGCAAACATATTTTCTCACAGTGATGATGAATAGAGTGATGGGCTGTTCCCACTCACTTACCTGGACAAGGGGTTTCCACTGAAGTCTGCGATCTCCAATGCCCTGCAAAATTTAATGCTCTCGGGGATCTCAGGAATGTCTGCAGGAGAAAAGAGGAGATGTAGGGGTGGGGGGTGGGGGGGAAATCATATATTATGGAAGCAATCGTTTTAAGTTCTTTGTAATCACAGCCAGATGGCCAGCAGCAGGGAAGTGAGAGAAAGGAAGGGAAAAATAAGACAAAAAGCTGGGAGTTGTACTAGGGAGGACATGGTGAAAGTTCCCTATTACATCCTGATTTTCATCCCATCACATACAATTTAGAGCGCAATCTTAAATTACTAAAGTCTTAAAAGGATAGTGTCCCATGTTTGGTAAAATGCATGAATTAAAAGGAGGGTCAAATAAAGAAAAAGGAGGAAAACATTTGCGAGAGATAGATAAACTAGATAAATATGTTATAATATATGTTTACAGCTGGGTGGTGTTATAGCTTCTTTGATTATAAGGCTTTCCTTTTGGTGTGTTGCTACGCACTTATTGGGTTTTTATATTTTATTTTATTGTTATTTTTTGTTCGAAATAAAAAATAAAGATAAAAACATAAAATGGATAATTTCTTAAATGCGTGTACTGTATGTGGGCTCACTAATTGCAAAGCAGGCAGATGACTGCACCTTCCCTCCATATTAAGAACTATACTGTGCAAATCCACACAAAGAATGCACAAGAAGAAAACTTTTACCACTGGATGCTGCAGATGCAGGTTAAGAAAGCCCTACTGAGCCAAGCAGTCTATAACGCTTATCTGGCTCACGTCGTCCTGCAGCAGGAGCAGACAGGCAGGCAGACAGATTGGAAAGGCCCCTACAGGCCAGTGCACACTGCTCCTACATCACTTGATGCAGTGTGTAGCAGAGCAGATGTCTCATATTTACCATATAGGCCCTTCCTGCCACTGAGTATCAGTGTATTTGTGTGCAGCATGCAAGGACACAGAGAGGGCAAGGGGTGTGTGTGTGTGTGTGTGTGTGTGTGTGTGTGTGTGTGTGTGTGTGTGTGTGTGTGTGTGTGTGCGCGCGCACACGTGTTTCAGCGGATATGTTGCGGAAATTAAATAGCAGCCACAAATGAAATGAGTTTGACCTCAAGTCTCAGTAACGTGTGTAATATTACTTTTGGTTGCATCGTGGTGCTAAATTTCTTTCTTTCTTTGTCTTATAGGAATATTTCAAGGGCATAGAGATTCATGTATGAATGTCTGTTGTGCTTGGGGGTAATAAGGATAATCTGGCAAAAAGGGCCAGCTAATATCTAATGGCTGCTGCTAGTGTTGTAATGTTCCTGTTGCTTAACACCACATGGCAGAAATCATTTTAACCCTTTTGTTTTGTGTTTTTGAGGGTGGTCTAGACTCTAGAGAAGAGTGAAAGGTTATTTTAAAATATATCATCAAAGTAAAGTAGTATTAATGGATGGTTTCTAAAAGGCAGGGATCCTAGAGCAATTGACACAAGTGCACAGTGAACTTGTATGTGTATTTGTATACCATTTCTGGAGATGTCCAGTTCCACCAGCTGCATGAAGTTGGCCACCTCAGGAGGGAGTCTCTGGATCTCATTGTCACTCAGGCCGAGCTTCCGTAGGTTCAGTAGTCTGAAAAAAGGCTGTGGAGACACATTGGTACCATGTCAATCAAAACGTAACATAACATACTTTGTCATACAATCTTGCCAGGATGCATTCGAAGGAAAATGTTTAACGATTAAATGTTGTTAGTAATACTATCAAATCTATAAAATCCTATACAGAAGTGGTAAAGACACTGCAAAAGCTTAAAAAGTCGGGCAAAATAATGATTATTTTCATTATGGATTATCTGCAGATTATTGTTTGATAAAACATTTGGTCTATAAAATGTCAGACACTTGTGAAAAAGTTCCCAGAGCCCTAATTGACATGTTCAAATTGATTATTTTGCAGACCAACAGCCCAAAATATTTAATTTACTACACTGTAGGACAAGACACAAGCAACACATCCTAACATTTGAGAAACTGGAACCTGAGAATAGTTGACTATTTGCTTGAAAAAACGACTTAAATGATGTTGTTTATCAAAATACTTGTCATCTATTTAAGTCAATCGACCTATCAATGAATCAACTGATAATTTAAACATTAGTGACAATTTTTAGACAAAAGTGGACATAGAGTAGTGTGATAAAAAAAAACTTCAGAACTGATCAAGTGGCGAAGCGCCTGTCGCAGGTGCGTTTAGGGTGTTCACAAATACACTTTTGCTAGTTTAACGGCGGAAATAAGGGTCCGTGCGCCAGGCGCATGGTTAAAAAGGGTTGTACTTAGTGTCTTCATTAATTCATAGGTGTGTTTTGGGCATAACATGCAATAAACCAATCAGTGTCATCTCCCATTCCCTTTAAAAGCCAGGCGAGTTTGTACCTTGGCGCATTGCTATTATGATGCTAAGCAGGAAAGAGAGATTTTTAGGAGAAGAAACTGATCTGCTCATGTGTGAAGTGAAAAAAGAAAAAATCATAATACTATTTCACATTGTAATATTTTTTATTTTTAATCCTTGCATGTTTTTGTGCTGCTGAGCGTCCCTGTGTGTGTAACAAGCATAGTGTGCGCGCACGGTGCTTGAGCCTAGGCACATTTTACTAATGCGCTGTTAAAATAACAACGAAACGCTGCGTTATTGATTTTAGAGCAGGTTTTTGTTGGTCAATGGCGCGGTGACTTTCCACTGCCTCAAGGTAGCAATACGCCAAGAATGCACCTGAACACACCTCCCTGTAAGACCAGCACGCCCATGGGCGCACAGATGGGCACAGGTGCATTTGCTATTTAAACAATATGGGCGCTGGATGGGAAATTGACAACTGCGTCGGTCTTAAACTAGCAAAGACACTTGCGTCAGGCTTTGCGCTGCGCTGGGTGCAAGATAGGGCCCATTATGTTAAGATTACTGTTGGTGTTTTATATGTTGCGTACAATCCTGTCTGCCTTAACTAGAACTGTACCGCAAACACACAAAACATCCTGTATATTCAGACGAGGGCCGTTTCCAGGACTGGTTTTAAAAACATTCCATCGTCATATTCCCAATAACTCCTCCTCACCATGGCAACGTCAACCAAACAAAGTGGCTTTCGATACGAGAGCTGAGGAAAGTGCTGCGGCTGTGACCATGCCAAGTGCTTTCACAAGAGCCTGGTTGTACAGCGTTCAAAAACATTCCTCCGCCAGCCACGCTGTGTGCGTGTTTTTGTGTGTGTGTGTGTGTGTGTGTGTGTGTGTGTGTGTGTGTGTGTGTGTGTGTGTGTGTGTGTGTGTGTGTGTCATCTGCCGTTAAGATGGACTGACAAGACAGGCTGGCGGGGAACAGCAACAGCAAGAGTAACAGGCCAAAACTATGCACAGAGGACCCACTGTCTGTCCTGTCAAAAGTCAGTCGACTCCACAGACGCTGCAAGGGAGGAAGACTCTTGAGAAACTTGCAGACTTGGGCTTTCTGTGGTAGGAATTTGTATAAACTCATTATTCAGAGATGCTTTCTGAACACAGGGTGCACAGACATCTGCAAGCCTAAACCTTAATTCAAATTAAACCTCATGCTTTCAGCAAGGCGTTCTCCTAAAAACAAATTCTTGGTGTATAAATTACCAGAGATTAATATACTTAATTGAATAATCCAGACAATTTCCAACCTCCTCCTTGGTCACTGGGATTTAAGTTTTGAAAACGTAGCACTGTTACACACCTGTTTCCAAACTGTGGCATAAACATGCAGTGAATCAGATAACACAAAACCTTCTTTGATGTGTATTGTCAGATCGCTGCTTGACAAAAGTGGAAAAACACACATATACACACAGTCCACACACTCAATACAACACGCTGTGAGACAGCTTTGCAATCACTCTGACAAAGAGAAGAATGCTGCAGTTCAGCTGTTCTTCGATGACAGACTTTTCCTGCCCTTAACTAGTTATGTGTATTGTGTTTGGATGGGGAGCGAGGTGGCTACAGCAGCAAGGTTTTTCTCAGAATCAGTTTGGGGGCTTGCTGAAAGTGCAAGACAGAGTTTGTCAATACTTTTTATAGTAGTATTATAGTAGTATACTTCATACTAGCGCCGCCACCCCCACCTGATGGAGTGAATTAGGCAGAGAAGGGAGGACATAAATATAAGAAAGGAGAGCGCCAGAGAGAGAGACAAAGAGGGTGTTGGCTCACTGAGTAGCAGGTGACAGGTATCAGATGACAGGAACAGGAAACAGGAGATGAGAACGACCATGTGACCCAGGGCCAAGCCCAGATGGGAACCAGCCCCCAGGAGGGGAGGCAACCTTGCTAGCAGAACAGGTGATATTCGGAGACTGAAAGCCTCTCAGAGAAACAGTGTTCAAAAACACCTGAAAACTCAGATATTAGAACACACATCAAAACATTGTGTTAAGTCAAATGCTGATGAACAGCTTTAGGTTATTCTTTAACTTCCCACCGTGAGGCAGTACTCTCATACCAAAGTATGAGAAGCCATATTACTGCTAATGGACAATCAGCAATTCTTCCATTCAGGCTAAACCAATCACCCAATAAAATCTTTTGCAGCAGTGCATTCCTGTCCTCTCTTGATACCGTCCAGAGCACAATCTGTTATGAGGGGAAAGCTAGACAGTAATTCATGCCTGAGAACAAGTAATTATAAACACTCACAAAGATGGCCATTCATTTCGGAGTGGGCGCTCACAGACAGGCTTGCTGGTGTTTTTCTAAGAAAGAACCACCCAATTTTCATACCAGCTTTTCTCCAGCATTAAATAAATAACACCAAGATTTGGTTTACAACATGTTTATCTCGTTACTATGTTTCTAAGAAACTGTAAGATTCTGAATAACTTCAATCAAATACTGACATTTAAAATAAGTAACCGTAATAAATAGGCATGGGCCAGTTACCGGTTTCAAGGTATACCACGGTTTGAAAACAGTTTCAAAACCACTATTATTTTCTGTCATACCGATCCTAAGGTATGAACTGTTTTTTTATGAGTCTTCAAGGACAGAAAGTGCAGTTCAGAAATCCCTCTGCCTGCTAGTGTGCAGTGTGTTTCAAAATAAAATACATTATGCTCAATAGAAAAAGTTTTTTTTTTTTTTACCCAGACATTTAAAAAATAATACATTTATAGCTGTCATCGTAATACCGTGAACTTTTTGATGAAGGTTATCATACCGTCAGAATCTCATACCGGCCCATGCCTAGTAATAAATATTTTCTTTGATGCATCTATTACTTTTGGAACAGTCAGTAACTGCTATTTCATCAATGAAAACTGGATCTGATTTCCCTGCATTTTCCTACTGACTGACGTACTTTCAAATTAAACAATGGAGAACCAACAGTGTTATACGGGTCAATGGGTCACTTGGATTAACAAGCGGGAGCAGTGGGATTTAGTGTACCGCCACCGTACCTTCATTGTATTAGTGAGCCACAACAGTCTGCTCAGTGACTCAGGCAGTTGTTACAGGACTGCGCTTGTGTGTGTAACCATTTATAGAGTAAGGCGGCACGTTGGTTAGAACCAGTGTGCTACATTTCCTTTACAACTTTGCAACTGGGATGTTTTAATGAGGGCCTTGTGATAGTTGTTTGCTTAAGGAAGGGAGTGAATCTGTGAACAGGAGGATATAGTACAGTGGAACAGCAAGGAGTGAGAGGGGAGGTAGATAAATGATAGCCATGTCAGCAGAGGGCAGTGTAAGGTCTCCATAGCACTTACGTATTACATAGCATAACAGTCACCACAGCCTATTGGAAAGTAACCATCATCAAAACAGAATTTTCCAGTTTTGCTCGTGGCTAAAGAAAGAGGGGTAATTCAATTCCAAAGTCTTAGGGCTGCAACTAACGATTATTTTTATTGTTGATTAATCTGTCAATTATTTTCTCGATAAACCGATTAGTTGTTTGGTCTATAAAATGTCATAAAAATTACTTTTTTTAAATGTCAGTGTTTCCTAAACCCCATGACGACTCATGACTCACTGTTGTCCTCAAATGTCTTGTTTTGTCCACAACTCAAAGATATTCAGTTTGTCAGGGGAGTAAAGAAAGCAGAAAATATTCACATTTAAGAAGCTGGAATCAAGGATTTTTTACTTTTATTTCATATAAAATGATTCAAACGGATAGTCTGCGATTAATTTAACAGTTGACAACTAATTGATTAATCTTTGCAATTCTACTCCACAAGAAACAATCAGAGAACCGCAAGCAAAGTAGCCACCTGTTAACGTCTTACGGTGCGTGTCCATTGTCCGCGTCATTTCCGCATTTCACTTTGAAAACAAGGAGCGGGCGCCTCTCAAAAGCTGACAAAATTTTTTTAAACTGACCTTTGTCAATCGGAAATAAAGACTCCGCAACTGCATAGCCTATTTCTCGCTTGAAATGTTTTCAGAAACACGTTTCGGTCGTATTCCAAACGAGCCACCACTGTGGTTGGTTTTGAAATCTGAGAGCAGCCAGCCCCATGTGATGCGTTCGTCCAA
The DNA here is from genome assembly GCF_008315115.2 of Sander lucioperca. NCBI lineage: Eukaryota > Metazoa > Chordata > Actinopteri > Perciformes > Percidae > Sander > Sander lucioperca. The sequence continues at coordinate 20,414,092 of NC_050195.1, read as the reverse complement.
TCAGCTGCAGCCATTGCGGTTGTAGGAGGGTGTAGACGGTTTTCTTTTCTTGTCAGTGGTCATTGAAGAGAAAGTGGTGGCAAGCCCACTAGCGTGCAATGCTGGGAAGCCGGGCGATCCCTTCCGTGAAAATAATGCGTATTTGGACACATACTATTAGTTTGCCCTTTTTAAAGAACAGCTTTGGTAACTAAAACATCAAATTGTACGTGGTCATAAATAAAAAGTTAGAGTCACGCCTGTGCCCATGTACCCTCCTAAACTACTTTGGATTCCAGAGAAAAAAGAAGTAGGTAAATTACATTTATGGTGGTAAAGACAACTATAAGAACTTCCACAGCTGCACGGATTCTGTTGGGACTATGATAAGGTTTCACACAGAGGAGGATTGGGTCTGCGCAACATCCACAATGTGACCAACTCAAGCTAGTGTGAAATGAGTTCTGCGGTGCTGGTACTTATTTGAGATATCCCCTATTATTATACAGTGAATGAAGCCTCGTCACCCATGAGCAACCTGTGACAGAGACCTCTGTGTGTGTGTGTGTGTGTGTGTGTGTGTGTGTGTGTGTGTGTGTGTGTGTGTGACACACAGTGAGGCTACACAAAAAACACACCGCACTTCAGTGAGTGTGCGCAGCATCGTAAAAAAAATGCTCTGCTTTGTCTTATCTGCATCGCCCTGCTTAGCTTACATTCCACTCAGACAATGTTAATTTGCCTCAGTATGTGTGTTTGTATGTGTCTGCATGCATGTTTGTCTGTAGGTATCTTAAGTCACAGGAGAGAGGATCCTGTGCTGTAGGTCGGATAGTCAGTACTGTTTACAGAGTCTTAGTTTTACTTTGGTTAAGGTTGCCAGGAAATCTGGCTACAGTAGTAGGACTCTGCATGTGTGTGTGTGTGTGTGTGTGTGTGTGTGTGTGTGTGTGTGTATGTGTGTGTGTGTGTGTGTGTGTGTGTGTATCAGGGCGAAAGAGCAGTATGTTAACGTGCATACTTGTGTGTTCATGTGTATTAGCAGCGGTGGGTGTTTAAGAGTGTTTATGAGTGTGTTTATGTGCAGTGGAAGAGACTGTAAATTCACAGGGTGGAATGTTAATGCTTGTGGACCTCACATTACTCCAGAGAAAATAATTAAAATGTGACTATACATCCAAGCAGCAAAGTGTGTATGTTTGTGACACATGTGAGTAAACTGTGGCTGTGTCTCATTCCGCATACTTCCGTCAGTACACTGCTAATGTGCACTGACCACTTACTGCTGTAGTGCCCACTTTCAATGGTTAGTATTGTCCCAAAATGGTGGCCGGGTTGGTTCAGTGGGTAGAGCAGGCGCACATATACTTAGAGGTTTATGCCTCGACGCAGAGGTCCAGGGTTCGAATCCGACCTGTGACGATTTCCTGCGTGTCTTCCCCCCCTTTCTCACCTAGCTGTCCTGTCAATTAAAAGGCAAAAAAGCCCCCCAAAAAAAAAAAAAAAAAAAAAAAATGTATTGTCCCAAAAACACTTATGTTAAAACACTTACCGTAAATAACGAGCGGGATGAACGTGACGAATGCAACACATGTGAACGCGATTTTCCAGCCCGCTTTCCTGTATCCAAATGAGGAGCGGCCGGCTCGGCGCCTCTCAAAATCTGACGAAAATCTTTTAAACTGACCTTTGTCGATCTAAAATGAAGACAGATTCAGCAACTGTGTGGCCTATTTCTCGCTTAAAATGTTTTCAGAAACACGTTTCGGTGAACTATTTTCGTAAAATACAGGATCGTATTCCGTCCAAGCCGCCATGACAGTCTGTTTGAAATTCTCGAGCAGCCAGACCCACGTGACGCGTTCGTCCAATCAGCTGCCGGTCAAGGGCTCCCTTCCGCTTTTTAGTCAAGACGGCGCCCGTTTAGTGCGAGTAGGGTCCATCGTTCCACACTGAACTTTTTGACCGTTTTTAGGGGGTCATCTGGGTACTTTCAGTGCACTGACCTTTTGCGTTATCTACACTATATACTTAAAACTAAGTGTTTGAAGTGTGCAAGTAGGCGGTTTGAGACACAGCCTGTATGTTCTCTGCAAGTAACGTCCTACTGTAGGTGCAGTGATCCGAACCCTGATGTTCACAGAGGCTACAGTGTTCCAGTCAAATGACTCCATTTAGCTTACGGTTACCCTCCAATCATGCCATCAGACCACCCACCCACCCACACCCACACCCACCTCAGGAAGAAGCACATTTAGTGTGCAGGAGACCATTTCTGCAGAGGCAAAGGTGTACAGTCTTGGCATTTTGTGAAACGAAAACAAAAAAGGGCTGAACCATCTTGATCAGGTCTCAGCTCGCCTACAAAAGGCATTTAATCAGTGGACCCACACATCTCTAAATTTGATAGAGGAAACCGAATTACATACCATCACTAAACCTCTTATGTATTCTTCCCATTTTTCTGTTTTACGCTAACCCACTTTCTTCCCTCTGTAAGTGGATGTCCTGTTCACACATTCCCAAGCCTCTTAATCTTGTGCCAAATCTGCCCCTGTCGGCCTAGTCTGCATGTCCCCACTCTTTCCAATATCAATTCCCTCACAATGCACACAAACTACACACACACAGCGCGCACACTACTGGGGTGAGGGGCTCAAAAAGAGGGGAGGGGAGAGCACATGCGGAGAGGATTTGGTTGACTGAGTAACTTGGTCAGTCACTCAAATGGCGAGCCTCATTACTGCACCCTTGTTTCAATAGATAGCTGCAGTCATTGTTGTGGTATAAACTCAGTACATGAGTGAGCACAGACACAAGGCAGTTCTGCAATAAGAATCAGTCCTCTTACTAAACTTAATATCTTCAGTGCAGAGTTATATGAAGCTAAAGCAACAGCAAAACTACACGCTTAGTCATTTCAAGGCCAATATTAATGTAGCAATATAGGCTGATGTTGCTCTGCTGCTTGGCCAAAGCGTCCCCTCTGGGCTGATGAATGATAAACTGGTCCTCTTCCCCTCCCTCCTTCCCACTGCTCTCTCTCTCTGCTGCTCCACCTCTCTGGGTTCCCTCCATTTTACTTGGCAGAGGGACAAAGGCCAAGCAGCCAGCCCCACACAGGGCTGTCAGTCACAGGCCAGCTCTCATTGACCCCCTCCCTGCAGCCAGGGGATTCCTTCATTGACCGAAAGGGCACCACAGAGAAGAGAGAGAGGCTAGAAATGGAAGGATGAAGACTTGAAAAAGGAATGTTGCAAAGGGTAACAAAAGGCAGGGATGACTAAGAAGGATAGAGAAAGAGTGGGGAGAGCAGTGCAGAGAAGAAAAGAAAGATTGTGTGCGAAGTAGAGAGGGGAGAGCTGAGAAAAAGGGGACTGACGGTGGATTATTCATGAAGAATAAAGGGTAAACAATGGATTCCCACAGAGCTCTAGATACTCTGCACCACTAATGGGGACAGAGACTTGTCCACACTGACCCAACAAATTGTCTCAACAGACTAGTGACTCACCGCTCTTCTGACAGATGAATCATGTAATTTATTAATCAAAACATGCAACAAATCTACAGACTATTAATGTGGTTTAGTCTGGACCATTGTGGCCCATATGCAGTGTGGAGTACAACGCTCCCATTGGCCTCATCATAAAACCCAAACATATCAGGCCGACAATGCAACCATCCACCTACCCACAACTATAAACCTACATCCTATTTCCTCTGCCCTCACCCACTGTCTCCCACACACTCTCGCTCTTTTGCTTGCAGCTCGGGTGTATTATTTGTGAGACAGAAACGAGCATGAACAACCAAATTTCCACAAACACACCAGCACTACACTGCTGAATTGCACCTATGTATTGCATGGACATGAAACATGGTCACACACAACCTACTTGGCACATAAGTAGGAGTGTGGGTGCGTATGTCTTTGTATGGCCATGTATTTGTGTTTGTGTGCCATTGTAAAACACTGTGCGTATGTGTGCGAGTGTTTGTGTTTCACTTAAGTGGCACTTTCAGCCGTGACTTCCCCCTATCCGGCTCCAGTCCCTCAGCTGGCCACACAGACAGAAGGGCGTGGTAAAACTGGAATGACTGACAGCCTAGCTAACTCCCATCAACTTACACCTGCCCTGGTGACTTTGATCTGTGTGGAGAGCAAACACAGCCAAAAGTGATGTCTGAGCCTACCACTACACATTAGCAGTTTTATACTACAGTAGCCAAATCCAGTTCTGACAATAAGACATTGAGGAGAGTTAAAAGCTGTAGCTACTAGCTATAAGAACAACCTATTTTGGTAACAGGTCTGCCAACATTTGTGTGATGAAGAAAAGATTTGCGTGTGTGGTGGATGAGATTCCCTGGATGAATAGATCAGCTTTAAAAACACATAAAAAATAAAAAGAAATTAATAATGTTTGTATACATGCATGTTCCATATTTGTGTTTTTTTTTTGTTGTTTTTCAGATGAGCTCATTTCAATTGTTGAAATGAAGCCCCTTGAGGAAAAGCCAGGATTTTATATTTTGCAGGCTTAATGAACTCTAATGTTGTGTATAATCAAGTAAGGGCAGAGCCTTAAAATTGCATCCCCAACTAATGCATTTGTAGCATCAAATGGTTATAAACATGCTGGCATAAATACATTTAGCACAAAAAGTAAGGAAATTTGTTTGGTAGATTATTTCTCTGTGGTAACAATGGTTTTTGGCAATAAATCTTATACCGTTGGAAAGCCTATTTAGTTCCCTTTCAAATGGTGCCCCATTTGTAAGGAACATGCATTTGTGGGATGAGCAGCAGCACTGAGTATGTGGGTTGCGCCCATGAAGTATTTGCCAAATCTTCTCTGCCAATGCCAAACAGCTTATTCTGCCATTGACTCGTTTGGTGTTTGTTGGATTGGATGATTCTGCCTACGGCAGTTGGATCGTAGGGTCAAAGTGTGGAGAAGACGCGGAGAACGCTATGCTGATTACTGCACCGATAGAGTAACACCTGTTGGTGGAGGCAGTGTGATGGTGTGGGGCGGCATTTCCCTCACTGGAAAAACAAGGTTTGTCATCTTTGGAGGCAATCTCAATGCAGAGAGATATAGAGATGAGATTCCAGTGGCAATCCCATATCTCCACAGTATGGGACCGAACTCTATCCTCCAAGATGACAACGCTCGCCCCCACAGGGCGGGGTTTATCACAGACTACCTCCAGAATGTGGGAGTGGAGAGGATGGAATGACCTGCCATCAGTCCTGACCTCAACCCCATTGAACACTTGTGGGATCAGCTTGGGCGTGCTGTTTGTGCCAGAGTGACCAACACAACCACGTTGGCTGACTTGCGACAAATGCTGGTTGAAGAATGGGATGCCATCCCACAGCAGTGTGTGACCAGGCTGGTGACCAGCATGAGGAGGAGGTGGCAGGCTGTTGTGGCTGTGTATGGTTCTTCCAAATGCTACTGAGGCTCTTGTTTGTCAAATGAATACATTGTTAAATTGCCAATATGTCTTGTTTCTTCAAACTTCAATCATCAAATCCACCAAACGAGTCAATGGCAGAATAAGCTGTTTGGCATTGGCAGAGAAGATGTGGCAAATTTTTCATGGGTGCAACCCACATACTCAGCGCTACTGCTCATCCCACAAATGCATGTTCCTTACAAATGGGGCACCATTTGTAAGCACAAATTTCCTTACTTTTTGTGCTAAGTTTAGTAGTCTCTCTTGTTCTGTCTGCCCTCTGGAAATCATCTGCTTTGCTGTGCTGCCATGTTTTCTTGAGTGAGGATTAGTCAGGGCAGAGTCAGTAAGGAATGGATGGACACATTTACACAGTTTATATATGTGTAAGGGGGAACCTTTAGGACAAACTGACTGAAACAATGACAGTGTAGCCACAATAAACACCTTAAAACTACCTACTGAAAATACAGTACAGCCAGACAGTGTTTCCCCTAAGCCAATGAGAGTGCCAAAAAACATCAACATGGTTAATAAAAAGCCACAGTGACAACTAGTGCTTTTCCCCCTTTGCCTCCTGGGAATGCTGATTAGTTCTGTTGAGTTGACACTACTATTATGTTTCAGTGGATCCTGATTGAATTTAGCCAAATGTGTAGCCTGGAATGTTCCACTTATAGATTCCTATTTGACAGCTGTATATACATGTCAACGCAAACTGTAAAATAAATAGAAAGCCTATATATCACACTTGTGTCTGTTGTTGTAGACTCCAGAGAGCGACAGATGAAGATAGAGAGAGAACAGGTGGGCATGGCATTGTGTGGCTAAGAGGCTCTTCCACTCACAAATATACATGGCAATCTCTGTGGCACATGCACAACACTAGGATTTTTGAAAAATATTTACCTTCTTACTATATTCCCAGTTTAGCTGTGGAAAAAAAAATAAACAGGACAGTTTTGATATACTTGCCACCCATGGCATCCCACTTGAGGCAGTTTTCTATCGATGTAAATGTTCAGGTGCAACAAGCTTTATTTACTTCTCAAAGAAAGATGTACGATAGTGGTAAATGCTATGGCACTCTTGGATATGCTTTCTGTAACTAAAAATGGTGATTGCTTGGTACAGTAAAGCTTTTTTTTAGTCAGCATTTTAAAAATAGATGAGTAATCCCTCCACTGTTGTCGTACCGGTGGGCTAATCACTGCTTTGGTTACTTAAACCGTAAAAGTGATAGAAAAGCTTGCAGCTACAGTCCTTGGGACACCATGTCAACAACTTAAACACCGACGTGAAAAAAAAGGGAGAAAGAGATTTAGCACTGAGTCCCAGACAGTGCAGATTTGCAATCCAAACCAAATTCAAAGCAGCAGTCAGGCTGAAGGCCTTGAACTAGATATTTTCAGAGCTCTAACGCCTGCCTGCAGTTTGCTTCCATTTCAGGTTTCATAAAGCCCATCTTCCACCTGACAAAACAATCAGAACACTTAAGCTAGAAAATCAATAGACTGTTATGGACAATATCCTACTTCTACATTAGAGAAAGCAGGAAGCATTATAACAACACACAACTACAAACTGTGCAATGGGCTTAGGGAATTTGCTGGAGGAAATGACCAGTAATGTTGGGAAGTTTCTGTAGTGAAGAACCAAATCGCAAGGCCTCTGTTCAAAGAGGGTGCAGCATAATCAACACCAACACTGCCTGGAAATGGAAATATTGATGACTGATCCTGCAGGTGTCTGGATAGTCACTGAGCAGATCATGACCACAAAGTGAACACAAAGGGATGGGCCAAAGTTTTGTTAGCAACACTTGTTTGCTAATACATTAACGGACAAGCAAGCGCATAGTGCCCCAGACCCCCAGACTAGTTGAACTAATGATTCTACAGCTATGCCTTCACACAGCAGAAATGAATGAGTACACAGGGGGATCAGAAACTGTAAATGAGGCCCTTCACCTCCACCCCCTGTTAATACACATGCTCTACCATTCTCTTTCTTTGTTACCACAAACATGACACAAACCCAGAAGCCCTATTGTTCATAGTCCACAGAGGACGTTTGGCTCTCTTTCCTGGATGGACTGGATCCGGTATTTGCTGCCTGCCTGTCAGCTCTCCGTTTGTCCCATAGTGAGGCTGTACTGATGGATACTAACATGGCAACCAGGGCCTCTGGCACTGCATGGCCCAAGCATTGTATATATGTATACACAAGTAATGCTGGCTAGTTAATATACTGTCAACACGTAACATGATCAAACACCAGGGACAGCAAAAAGAGCACTTTGGCTCTGTAGCTGCTTGATTCAATGTAAATAAAAATAACTGCATTGAACAGGCTCTGCGGAAGATGTGCATGAAGCTACTTTACATCTTTTACTACAGGGACATTGTCAAGTATGAAACCTTAAAAAGCAGACGGAAAGTGCATGTGTGTGTGTTGAGAGTGCACAAGCAGCCTCGGTACAATTGATGCATTGTATGTGTCCAGGTTGCGGCCTCCCTCACAGGATCATGTGGCTCAGTGTCTATCATTTTCCTCCAACGGTCTTGGCATTTTCCCTCTTGCAGCCAGCTTAATACAGATCTCTGTCTTTGTATTTTTCTCTCTCAGGAATGTTTGAAACTGATGTGGAACTGGACAGCTATGGATGGATTTGCAAGATAGTTTTCAAACAACCAAGATTAAATGCTGCCAGGTTCTGACACATTGTACAATGATTACAATCATAATTCACATAACATTGATAACAGCATTCCTTTAAGTCTCTGCTGACAGACTGAATGGCAGGAGAGTCTGATGAGGAGGATTGATAGTCACTTATAGTTATAATAGCTAATAGAGGTGTGACGAGATCTCGTATTAAAATGTTCCGAGACTTCAAAAAGGTTGTCTCGCGATATCGGTCACAAGTGCAGAGTCTCTCTCTCTCTAAATGTTCTCCCCTCGTTTTAGAATGGTCATAAGTCGATACAAGAGCAGCCTACTTCCTTGTTTACTGCTGCAATGAAACGCTCAGTTACGTTGTAACCTTGGTTCTCTGAGTAAAAAGTAATCTCTCCACCGTACATACGGAACGACATACGATAGAGAACGTTGCACTTAACAAATAAGACAAAAAAAAAAAAAACAGCCATTCATTTTTACCGATTTCTCATTTTTGTTTTTATTTAAGGAGACTAAAGTAGTTCAGTTAGAAGGCCACACACAGCTTCAATTAGAAGTTAGAAGCTGACGCTGCAGTTATTGGGTGTGGAGAGGTTAGTAGGAGAGAAACCAGTCATTTGAGTTTGGAAAAACCTTACACAGTGCTCGTTTTTCATTTTGTGACTTTCAATTGAAAAAAAAAAAAAAAAAGACTATTTATAGTATAGTCATATTTCTTAATTGAAGTTTTCTTAAGTGTTAAAATCTCGTCCCGTTCTCGTGAACCCAATCTCGTGTCTCGTCTCATGAGCTGAGTGTCTATTCACACACCTAATAGCTAATGTTGCATTACCCCTAGGTTATGCTACAGTGACAGGGATTTTGGTACTTGAAAAATAAAACAAATCTGCCATTTATTTCAAATATGCTCCACATAAAAGTAACCTTATCAGGTGGCATTAACAGCCAGCCTTGTGCTGCATAAACATGAGCTGACAAACATCGGTCACTTTTGCCTGGATCCAACAAATCTGGATTACACAAGGACTCCTACTGTTTTTGAGTAAATACATTTAAAAAAGGTCAAAGTTGTTTAACTAGTATGCCACCAAATGGCAACAGAATACAAATAATTCAGTTAACCTACTTAATCTACAGCATGTAGCTTGTTTTAAAAGCATTAGAAATTTGCACCGTGACATATATTTCCAATTCTAAGCTTTTAAATTTGTAGTGTCAGGAGTACAGATCATCAGAAAAGCATATAAGCCTAAAACACTAAGTTCAATAAGTGGTCCACAAGAGCAGCACAAAGTCATCTCTATATAGTTCACTGATCGAGCATCCCAGGCCCTGGGGGAAAATAACTGTTCCACTTTAGGTGTTGCTATAAAGTGTCTCTGCCTTGCAGCTGTAACTTTTTCGAAGCCCAAGGACAAAGTGTGGCTTTGAGATGAGAGGGTCTAGTCTTCCTCTCTGCGTCTGTATGACATATTTGGATCGGGCAGAGGGCAAGGTTGTGGCGTTGCAAGCAGATTTGGAACAGCAATCGCCAGGGCCTCTGAGCACACATGGAGGTACAGTAGGTCTGCAGTGACAGGGAAGCCCCAGCCCATCTGGTGTCTTTCCCTGACAGGCAAACGACTGGCCCTGGGAGATCCATCACCTTGGCGACCAGCATTTGTTCAATGAAGAAGCCAGGGGAACTAGGAAGCAGAAACCTCCCTAGTTGATGCTCGACTGACGATGAAATGAAAACTGAGCCTCCCTTGATTCAGACACTTTATCCGCTTGAAGATTAAATATAGTATCTGAAAATCTGCACTGTATCATCACAAACAGGAGAACCATTACTGGGATGTAATCTGGCTTTATGTCTGTTATCATGTGCTTTTTTTTTTCTTTATAAACACTGGGCCAGAAGAACACCTTATGCTTACATGCTTATCTACAATACAAGACAGAAGACAAGGATGTCGTTACTTAGGATTACATGCCAACCGCCATTAATATGTCATGGAGACCGTAGAATTACAGTTGTTTGCACACCCATCCTAAACGACTCCAGAGAGGATCAACAGCAGGCACAACCAAAACATCCACAGGCAAGCACATGCTGATCCCCAATGGATTCCTGAAACACTGCTCTTCTACATGCCCGACGTCATGAACCTGGTTTTTGATAGCAGATCTGAAAATACACTACAGGGGAACCTGATTATCAACTTGCGCAATAAACACATTGCGAAAGGCTGCGACATATTGCCAAAGACACTTACGGTAGGTTTCCACACAGCGAAATTTCGCTTCGCTCTCATTGAGGTTGAATGGAGACAAAAATCGCCCTGATTGGGCGAAATGAGAGCGAATCGCCGAGGCAAGCGAGACAAAGTTGACGAAAGTTTAACTTTATTCAAATGAGGACCCCCCTGTTTGGAGGCGGGAGTTACAAAAAAAAAGTCTGACCAAGATGGCAGAGGTTATCAGAGCTATATCATGGAAATTTGTATGTGATTAAAATGTTTCTACACGAACATTGGTACTAGTAAACACAAATTGTGATTTATATGACACACAACCTTAGTCAGGCCACTGACACAATTTTCAGCTAGCCGACATTGCATTTCATTGTAAGCATAGCAAGGCAGCTAGGCTACATAGCCAGGTTACCAGAGCATTTATGAGCTAACATTTTACCAATGGTTTGCTGCTGTGCATTTTTACCGCCCTAGCTACGGTAGCAATGATAGCTTGCTAGCAAACTACCTGCAAGCTACCTAGCTTCAACCCTCTCTGCTAGCTGCCTAGCAGCCGGTGTTCTGTTGCGGTCTTGCGTGTTGTTTTCGCGACCACCCCCCTGAGGCAAAGTTTCGCTGGCCGAAATTCGCAAGGTGTTTCACTGTGTGGAAACCTACCATTAGACATTTGTGTTAGTTGAAAAAAAGATATCAGTAGAAAACTGCACTTTATGTCATTTTTTAGTGGTGACTTTTACATTCAATTCAATGTTGGATTTTTTTTTTTTTTTTTTTTCTTCAAATTCAACAAGCAATTTGTTGTATTTTAGCAGAATACTGAAAGCAGCAGAACTAAGTACCCTTTAATATCTGTTTATTTATTGCAAGTAATATCATCACGATATTCAACGTTATTGCATATTTTTCTCATATGTTGCAGCCCTACTTTAGAGTACATATAGCATGTTTTGTACCATTGCCAGCATGTTCCTCGTCTAAAGTGGCAGAGTCCAACCAAACATATGCTCAATCCTTGACCTTACCTGACATGTGCCTGTGCTCTAAAGAGCCGTTAGACTGCTGAGCTGCAGCAAAATGTCACACACAATCAGTGTTCACAGACCAACCTGTGACAAAACCTACTCTGCAGCTTGTCCCAGCATTCCTCCTGCAGAGGGTAGGTAAGGTGCTATGGTAAAGAAGATGTTGAGTAGTGTCAGCCAAGTCTTTGAACAAAACACAGTGATCGTGGAGTAGCAGGCTAAGCTGACAACTAAGAAGCTGGAGTTGTGCACCAGCATTTAACAATATTTAAACATGTATATGACTACTTTTATTAAAGTAGTTCATGTGACAATATTTTTAATTTTTTTTCTAAGCCACAAAGTGGAAATAAAACATAGAAAAGGTAAATTTGGCATGACACAGGTAAAAGCATAGTACATGCATGTTGTGACAGCAAACATCTGTATTGCAAGTCAGTCCAGAAACATGAATAGTTTTTTGGGGGGCCAATAGACACAAAGTGCACACAGTGCCTGTTGTGGTCACATACTGATTTGACTGAGAGGGACATTTTACTGTAATGGCATGACTGTTTCTGAACTATAACATAAAACCTATATTTAGCATTTCATTACTGCAACGTCTTACTTACTTTTGGGCCAAGATACCGATATATCTGCAATAAGCTAATATCAGCCCAACAAATTAATATCGGACGGGCTCTAATCTGAAAGCATTGTCAGTTTACACCTAAAAAAAAAATAAAAAAATCAATAATCCATTGCCTGCATCTGCTGAATGAGCTGAAATTACCTTACTGAGACAACCTGACAAAATATGAATATAAATAGACAGGCAGTTGACTGAGAAGTGCTATCAAGGTGTCCTCAGCTGAGTTCCTTCTCAGTATTCCCATTGAGTTTTAAATCCCAGACGTTTATGGGCTAGCTTAATTAAAACACTGTTAGAATGAGAGAAGACTCATATTTAACGAGGAGACTGAAATTAAGTTTGATTGGCTTGAGAATTCAACTGAAGCCAAATGTGCGTATCACGCATGCCTCGTGTTTGTCTAAGTACAGTGCCTGCGTGTGGGCTTCACCAACAGGAATGTGAAATGAGTAAGTTCAAGTGTGTGTGTGTGTGTGTGTGTGTGTGTGTGTGTGTGTGTGTGTGTGTGTGTGTGTGTGTGTGTGTGTGTGTGTGTGTGAGTGAGTGAGTGAGTGAGTGAGTGAGTGAGTGAGTGAGTGAGTGAGTGAGTGAGTGAGAGAGAGAAGTGAGTGCAGCTTCCAGAGGGCAGGACAAACTCCTGGAGATTCCAGGCATGCCTGCATTTCCTCGGCTGTCACGTGCTGGTGCTGCAGTGCAAACACAGCTATGCTAAGTTTATCAGAACTAGAGTAAAATTATAAAATCCTTTTTAATTACAGACTACAACACAGAGAAGTTAAACCATAAACTGAAATTATTTAGATTTCACTTTATTTAGGCTCCTGGAGTCTAAATAAGGTTTTGTTACGTTAGACTGAACTCTTACACAACAGTGATGGAAGAAATATTATTAGAAAGCTGCCTAGTGGGACAATAAAGCAAAGAGAATGAACAGAAAGAGTTGCATTGTGAACTTCTGCAATTCCTTGAGTTAAAATAACTGACCTTTTACTATAACAATGCCCCAACTATCAACACTTACTGAATCACTCATCAGATTCGGCTGTTCTGTTGTGACCATGTCAACTGACTTAAAAGCAAAGACATCAACAGAAGAAAAAGCAAAGGAAAGTTAAGTGCTGAGGTCAAAACATATTTACAAGAAGAAAAACAAAGAGTAGCAAATCGGGGCATTCTTGCTGCACTGGAAATGAAAAGATGTGCTCGGGGGACTGACTAATGTGCACATACATGCACATGCTGCCATCTTCTTTACTACAGACCTGTTACTGCTTAGTTTGTTATTCATCTCTGGCATGAGCATGACACATGCATGCGTGTGCGTGCTGCTTTGTTGTCTCCAAAGAACGCTGCTGTGCCTTCTATTGACCGCTCTCATCTATTCTCTGAGTCATACACACAAACATTCACCCATCAGCACCCCTTTTAGAAGTCTGAAACTGGCCATGTGGCACAACACACACACATTCAACCTGCATTATATTGTGTTTGCTCAATAACCAAATATGACCATGTAATATTGATAGATTCCAAGTTCCTCATATCTGAAAAAGAGGCTCCCAAATCACTCACTCACACACACACACACACACACACACACACACACACACACACATACATACATACATAAATTAGGGCTGTCAGCATTAACACGTTAATTGCGATAAGATTAAAAACAGAGCATAACGCGTTATAATTGTGTTCATCACATTACGATTCTTTATTTTACGCCATCACTGCTGGTGCTGTTACCAATCTTTGCTACGAAGAATCGCTACTATTGTGATCCTTTGGGGCACCTTTACTTGTTGTCAAGCTGCCACAGACACTTCCTACCTCCTGCTGCAGCCATGGAGATGAACAACACCGTTCTAAATGCCGCATTTTACTTTAAAAAACTCCCAGACGGCTCCGTCGACAAGTCAAAAGCAATATGCACCTTGTGTGAAATGGAACTAAAATATCTCCGAAGCACTTCAAGTTTAAGCTACCATCTACGAGCTAAGCATGCAGCTAGTACAGCTAATCAGGTTGATGCTAGCGGACTCAGGCTAAGCAGTCGCCACAGACCTGTGGATGAAACCAAATCGAAAAAATTAACTGAAGCGCTTGCTAAATGGGTGGCAACGAACTGCAGACCATCTTGACAGCTTGTACATGCACTTTTGCTGTATAATTTATTTTTACATTTTTAAAACACATCTTTTCATTTGAAATTATCAACTAAATCTAAAAGTCAAGTTCATAAAGTAACTTTCTTTGCATTCCCTTGATTACCAATCAAGATACACTGGTAAGAATTGGTTTACACTGATAATTCAGACTTAAAAACAGTTATGAAATGCAAAATAATTGAATTTTAATCATGTGATAAAACACGCGATTAATCGCGATAAACTATTGAAATTCAGCGATTAATTGCGAATAAGAAAATAATTCAATGCTTGACAGCCCTAATATATATATATACACAAACACAAACAATATATAGGCTAGTCTGTCAAAATCGGTTAGACAAGACCATATTTATCGGTGGACTGTAAAAACACTCATATAGAACACTGATCATTAGAGGTGTTACAGCTCAAGATGCACCTTAAGCAGAATCTAGCATATGCAGCAAAAATACCTCACAATCAAATACAACATGGCAGTTTGCTGACTTATAAGAACAAAGAATGTTTCTACAACATTTAGTGATACCGGCTAATGGTAGGCAAAATTAATAGTGCGATCAATAAGGAGGAGAAGTAGACAACACAGCTTTAGATTTAGCTTTAGTTTAGATTGACTTTAGGATCAGGAAACTCAAAACACTGAGCTCTGCAATGGGGCCCCGTTATTGCATAGTACACATATTTTATAAGTCAGCAGGTATACTGTACGTGCACTGTGTGTGTGTGTGTGTGTGTGTGTGTGTGTGTGTGTGTGTGTGTGTGTGTGTGTGTATATATATAAAGTATAGTATGCTGCACTTAGCTATCTCATGAAAGCTTCCAACACAACCACAAGAAAGACATTTTACGTATTATAACACATTTTAAATATTATCCCAGATTAGTTCATGGTCAAGGTAGATAATATTAGTCTTTTTTTAATGCACGTGTGACATTTTAAGACGCTTTGGTTTGTGTAGGCTGATTTATTGTTAAATTGCAGCAATTTTAGGCCAATATTAGCTGGGTTGGGAGAAAATATTCCCCAAATGGAACCAAATGTTTCCACTCTGGAGCCATGTAGATGACCGGCAGTGAGATAGCGTGAGTCAAGTGAAGAGAGTTCAAGTGGGGTAGACGCTGTCATTCTAGTAGTAAACACTGCTGCAGCCCCAAGTGTATTACTGTACTCCTTTATCATGACTCTTGAGCTTAACATTCCTTCATGGGTCGGTGCCACATCTTGTAAGATTACAGAAAAGCAAGGTGCTTCAATTAGTTATCATAAACTCTATCAGTCAGAGACACTGTGAGCTTCTGAGTGTGTATATGGGAGAGGGGGAGAAGGCAGGGAACAAAACAAAAACACTGCTGTACTAGGAGGTGGAAACTGGGGTAAACAACAATAAAACATAAGCAGATATTTCTTAAACCTCCTGTATTTAAGCCTGGACTTAAAGTTCCTCCTACAAAACAAGATCCAGAGTGGAGATGATCTCACAAAAACAGGGCATTCCACTGCTCACTTGATTATTTCCACTTCCTGCTTGGAGAGACGCTCCCAACATAAAAGGAATCAACAAGAAAAGCACGGATGTCAGCAAATCAGACTGGCCCGAACTTGGACGCTGACTGAGTGCCCGAGTTGTCCTGCAGAAAACCAGCGCTTTGTGTGCATCCTGAAGTCATTCCGAATTGGCCGCCTGTTTCAAAACACACGTGAAAGCAGAGCAGCTCTGTTGTGGTAGCTGTTGTGTAGATGAAGTGGTTGCTAATTGGTTAAATTCAAATTCCCACTTCTACTGCTGAATATATATTTACAAAAAAGCATTTCTGTCAAGTGGTAAAACACAGTTTATTTCTCTAAAATTTAGCAAGTATCTTGGATGAAAGTAAGAGAGTGGAAGGTGTGGGATGGTGACAATCAATCAATCAAATTTTTATTTGTCACATGAAATTGTACGAGGTACAATTCCAGTGAAATCTACTTTCATCCGCTCCCATCTAAAGCCACTGGTACAGAAAGTACACTGAGGCTGACAATGGCTATCCGGTTTCAGGTATGACAGATAGAGGCCTTCAATGACTGTGTGTGGCCAGCAGATAAAGGGCAGCATTTGTTTGTGGTTGATTTGAATGCCATCCCGGGTGACCTTTTTCCCACAGGGACATCAGCACCCTGACAGATTAGCCTCAAAAGGAGCATTTGTGTTACTGAGAGTGCAGTTCCTGGGCTCCTGTATGATCTAAAGGTCCAAAAACAGCATCCTATCCCAAAGAAATGTCATTGCTGAATTTAACTACTCCAAACTACAGCAGCGATCTCCTTTTGAGTCTGTGGCCTAAACAGCAAATGCAGTTTACTAAAGCCGAATAAACATCTCGCACAAGATGACCTCAAACTGTACTGCTAACAGGATGGGAAATAACCAACATCGCGGTAGGCAATTACAACTGGCTGATAAGTTTGTCTCGTGTTTACCAAGCCTTGGTGACAGCTAGCACATCTTACTGTTTTTTCTAATCTTTTCCTTCTCAGGACAGAACATCTGCAGTACTGTGTAGTCTTGAGTACAAAGAAGTGTTTTGTGATTTGGTTTTCATATTTAAAGTTAAATGTTTATGCTTAATGCCTCTTACATTTATCAATTCAGAACAAAAAATTTTTTATTGTGCAGATTACTACCTTATTTGTCTTAATGCATAATAAATTGGATATTTGGGTTTTTTGGACAATTAGTCCTACAAAAATACTTTTGACTCATAATAGAGGACCCTTTACTGTTTTTTTTTTTTTTATTGATCTAACAATCTATTCTATCATACTCTACATGTTAGTTGTAACCCTAAAATGATGTGACTGATGATTTTGCTCAACTAAGGTGGGAAACTGAATTTGTTGCTTAATACCCACAGGAAAATTTAGCTAATGTAAACCACCAGCCACTTTGCCGATCTGACACAAAATAAAGTTGGCTTCTTGGTTTGCATTTGTGTGTTAATAATAATAATAATAATAATAATAATAATAATAATAATAATAATTTAAGTTTGCCACTCCCTGCACCTGAATACAGACAAGCCTGTGTTCTTTACCTCTGAGGTTTCTAAACACTGGCTGCTGAGAGGATGAAATCAACACATGAATACAGTCGGACCAAAAAAGAGAAAATGGCATCACCTTGCACATCTTGTCTGTGTGTGTACTTAATGCATGTGGCCAACAGACTGAGCTCCCTCCTACAGCAGGGCATGCAGCGCAGCCACAGACTCACCCCTATCGCAAACAGCTGCCACAACCACCACAGCCATCAATTATTCACCGGGGCTTTGCCTCTTTGTTTACCTTTGAGGCTGGCGACCAAGGCCAGAGTGCATGGGAGAGTGGTGAGTAACAGCAGCATAAGTGAACAGACCAGCATTAGGTTCAAATCATGCTGCCGAAAGAAAAGTAGGAAATTATTAGACGCATGTCATGTGACATGTGAACAGGAAATGCTACTGTGCTGAAAGTCAACATCAGAAATGACTTGAAACAACCAGTTAACAAAATTGTTGTGATTTATTGTAAATGGGATGCATCAATTAAGGATTCTGTTCTGGGGGCAAAAGATTGTGCATTTCAGGGGCACTTGACATTAAGGAATAGGTCAGTGGCATAAACAGATGCAGGGCAGCACGTCCACATGCACCTTGCCACCATTAGTGCGTGGGTTTACATTAAAAATACTGGCAGTGGCTGTCCTTATGCATGCACTGGAGGCTTGACATAACCCAGTTACCATTGCTGCCATTTCCCAGGAAGAACGCATGACTTCTCAAAGTGAAAGGAAGGGAAGGAGGGAGGGTGTGTATGTGCTTGTCAGATAGAACAAAGCAGAAGATCCATCTACACCGTGCAGAAGTCTCCAGGGCACCAGCGGTTTGCTCTGTGACCACTTCTCTGGCTGCTTCTTTTCCACACTGACACTGGATGTCAGCCCAGACTGGTATTTGTGGATGGACGGATAGCGCCAACACCAAGAGCCCCAGAGGACCGGGGATCAGAGGAGCTCAGCTCAGCTCCCTGGTCACTTCCTCAAGTGGAGGTGCCAAAGCACCCCCTTCTCCTGCTAATCCATCTCTGGAATGAAATACACCCCCCACTACATACTCACTCTCACACACACCTCCCATCACCCCTCTGTCCCACCAGATTGGGGGGAGGGATGTAAGACAGAGGATGTAAGACCAGCTGGTCATCAGCTCAGACAAAGAAACCTGCTGAATGTGCTCTTGCATCAAAAAGGCACTGTGATACAGCCGATCCTCTATTCGATCCTCTATCCTGATTGCAAAAGTTAAAAAAAAAAAAAAAATACTCTACTTCTGTTTTTCTCACGGACGTAGTCCTCTACAGTCAGGGTGGGGATAGCTTCTGTCACAGCCACAATCTGAGGAAGTCATATAGTCTGGCCTAAGACATGGAAACAAAACATTCACACGACAAATCCTACTTTAGATGTACTACGCTTTGTGTGCAATACTACCTCTGGCTTCAACATGCTTTACCAAAGCAGGAAAAAGGAGAGCAGAAGAGTGAGAAAGAGCTGCGCCAGAGGAATGATGTGGTTTTACCGCAGAGAGGCCAGTGGCAGGTGTAATTTATCTTTGGTCCAAGCCTAGTTCAGCAAATCGCTGGGGAGAGACAAACCAGGTCTCCCCTGTAGAGTTAACTAAAAACTTAGGGAGGGAAGACTGACTGCAGAACTCACAAGTACACTGTAAGGACACAGTGTGAAGTGTATATGTCCTAGTATTTATACTAAATTTCCCTCATAAGCAGCCAGCTTTTGGCTTTAAAGCCCAGCCAGGCTGCATTTCCCTTACACCTTTATTAGGAATGATATAGCAGATGGGTGGAGCACCATTTATTCTCATTTTTCAATCTTCCTTAAGAAAATAATAAAGACTTATAAATCAAAGACACAAAATAAAACACTTGACTATTCAAGCTTGGGTAAAAAAAAAAAAATGGTAGACCAATTCACATTTAGCAAGAGCTGAGTGAGGGGGTTTAATTTGGGTTTCTCTTGACCCGAGGCTGAACATACACAAGGGACTCAAGAGAAAAGTACTCTGATTTTTATCAGTGCATTTATGTGCTGAAAAGAGACCCAAATGGCAGAAAAGCAGATCCCAGAGGAAGTGTACACTAAGACGCAGTGGCGTGTATGAAGGGGGATTGCAACTGAGGTGCTGAGGGGCATTTTCACGGCCGGGTGAAGCGCTAATCTGCCCTTTAGCCACAGATCTGCACACACACACACACACACACACACACACACACACACACACACACACACACACACACACACACACACACACACACACACACACACACACACACACACACACACACAGAGGGCACTGGTGACAGCTGAGGATTAAAAAGATTGCATAGGCTAGTCATCCTTCCTATTTATCATGCACATATGCTTCCTGATAATTTCAACAGTAACATATCTACACATCTCATTTTTCCTTTTCAGACAAAACCTGAAGTAGTGTAACTTTATGAATATGGAAAGAACAATTGGTCATTCAGGTGTTAATAGCAGTTACAGATTTGCTCACAGCCCAGATATTGGATGCCACAGTTAATATAATTCTTGGTTGTGGCAAGTGTTGAGGCAGGAAATCGGTACTGTAACATATCAGGTGTACCTGGAAGGTCCTATTAGGTAATAATACTGGGAGCAACATGCATAAAACCTGTTTTGCAAAGTCTAATGGGAACACACCCATCAGGGATTTGTTCCCTATTTCAACAATGGAAAAACCAAAACAAGATCAGGTAAATATACTCGGTCATGTGCATGTGTTGGAGCCAATTTTGGGCTTCTGCCTACCGCACCTGCATCCCACCTGGTTCCTCCAAAAAGGGACCCCCTTGTGCTTTTCAGCAGGTGTAACTGACCTCCAACAAATCTGAAGTAAAAAGTGATAATTTGAGTCACGATACTGTATGCTTGCAGAATTAATGTACTCCTGGTCAAGGGCAGTGCAATGCGTACAAGAAACACAAAGAGCCATGACATTGGATATGAGGGTGGGGGTGGAGGGTGGGTGGGTGTGTGTGTGTGTGTGTGTGTGTGTGTGTGTGTGTGTGTGGGGGGGAATCAGACTTGTGAATGAACTTCTTTGTAACCTGTAATTGGGACTTGAGAATGGCTAAAAAGATAATTCCCTCTTCCTCAACATGATCTTTGAGGCAGGGCTAGTTTGTCAAAGCAGCAGAGAGAAATTCAGATTACTTTAGTGCAAAATGTCCCTGCTGAAAACATAGAGCAAGTACAGGGAAATATGGATTGTGGGACATGTACTTTTAACTATCACATGCTATTCCTCAATAATTGACAAAAAAAACCTGAGCAAACATAAGGATTCACCTGTAAGAAACAGAGGCCTGCCAACTTATAGAAATTGAAAGAAAAGAAAAGAGTGAACAATGTTTTCTCCGTTTTTGCTCTGATGTTTCAATGATCAACATGAACAAAACTCAAAGTAAATGTCCCAACAGCAAAACAAAAGACCCATTTCAGACTATCTGAGATTAGTTTTTGTGCAATGAGAAAACAGAGCTGCGACGCAGCATTACGGGCTAAGGATGGGATGGGGAATTCCTGACCAGCTGCCTACTTTTACGGTTTCTCTAAACACATTTCATACAGATAAGTCATACTTAATGCTACTATTTCATATTGTATAATCACTGCCTAGATAGGATGTTGCCCTAAAATCAGACAAAAAGTAATTCTAAATTTATTTTTTACAAACCTAAAATGTTCTTGATGTGGCAAATGGAGACATCATTCCCACATGGGAGCATAATCTAAGATTGGTGGGCAGTGTGGCGGGGGTGAGTCACACAGCAAACTTAAGAAACTGTTAGGACGTCTAAATCTCCATCTGTTCACTATGTTTAATCTTTACCAATACAATCTAGACCTATCCATCCCCAACAGGTTTAAACATGGTCCCAGTTTCCTGTTTTTAAAACATCTTTAGGGCTGTATTGATTATGTCATCGTGTAAAATGTTACTGTACATATAAATTCACCTGACTGAAACTAACCCTGCTTGACTGACCTGTAAGTTTGTGACTGTGTCCCAGGACAGTTTGTAGCCCCCCCTTTAAAAGAAGTGAGTTTGTGAAGGTGTCACCTCTGAGCCGATTATTCTCTATCTATGGCATATGTTGTACATACTGGTGGAGCCAATAAGCATGCCACGATTCATCCATACTGGGCTCATTCACAGACACATGGGATGAACTGATGAGAAAAAATGACTCGGGATGTTAGACTGACATCTAAAAATAGACTGACAAGTAAGTCCACAGACTCATCTCTGACTTGAATACACAGTGACAGGGAAGGAGCACACAAAAACATAAAGACATTTAGACCCTCACTCTCTTATGAGCTCATTATGGTAATGCCATTCATCATACAGTCCATGCCATTGTTCCCAACCCTGTATGGGCCTGACCTCTCACACTCACCCTCGCTGAAGCCCCGCTGACTCTGATGACCAGAGAAGGCCCATATGCTTTGTGTCTGCACGCTACGCATTCACCGCGACCACACGAGACATTCTGTCACCACACATTTATGTCTCCTGGTTGAAGCCAGTACCACACAGAGAGGCTGTCTGTTAGCTGTCTGCACCAGAATATTTGGTGTGTCTGTCACTCAGTATTTCAGGGGCCATGCACCAGGTACACTGTGTATATCTGACAGGTATGAACTAAGTGGAGAAAACGTCTGTCTGCAGGTAATCCTCATTAGGCTAAGTAGGCCTCAGTTTTTGGGCCAAGAAAAGGCGCTAACTACATTGAAGACAGGTAAAATATTCAGCAGCTAATGTATAGTGTGTCTTCATGAGTAGCTCTCGCTCTCATCTGTGCCAAAAACGGTTCAGGCTAGAGCCAAGTATGTGTACCCAGAGTAGTTATATGCACAAGGCTATATTTTATCAAACTAACTCAGGGAGGGCTGATCTAAAATAAGTACTTTTTCGTAAAAACTAACACTTGTCAAAGCAAAGCGATTGTTCAAAAACACAAATGCACCCATTACTAGAAGAAGCAATATTGTGTGTGTTTCCCAGAAGGTGACAGGCACTGTCAACACTTCAGCCTCTGTTGACTTGTTAACAATGTTGTAGTAAACGTGCCACTTGCCCCTTTCACCACTAAAGCCATGAAACGTGAGAGACTGACCATGTCTAATACTGATCAGTCTAAACTCCCTGCTCCATCACAATCGCAGCCAGTGCCTTTAGGGAAAAAAGACCAGTAACAATTCTGCTCCCCTTAAAATAAACACTTTGGCTGTCCAAAGAGAACTTTTATCATATTTCAAATAGTGGGTGTGTGGGTGGGGACAGCGTTGCAATTCATTCCACGCATGCCTTTCCCACACGGCATCCAATCTAACTGGCCAGGGATACCATTACTACAGGCAACGTGTTGTGTCCCAGCAGTTTTGGTCTGGGTGAGTCCCTCACAACATGCAGCATACCCACCCTACAGCAGGGGAACCCTCTGCACTCATCGCCTGACTAAAGCATCCAATCACCCTGGTCCATTTATCTTCAGTTAGTTAAAGCTCAAGTCTTCCTGGAAATACATACAATGATGCATTACCTAGTTGTAACATCATGACTCCACGTTTGGAGCCGATTTTGTCATTGTTAGACACTGCTGAAATACTGTTATCCACTTATATATGTGCAAAACAAAACAAATGTACTCTTGCGATCATTATCTAATGATGTTACGTTACAGTACTGGAGAATGGCCAAACCAATTTCCAAGGAGGCAAGGAAGGAGGTACCCTTGCTGAGAAGGAACTACCTGAGCAGGTGATATCATGTATGCCATCTCACCCGAAGTAACCTTTGCTTTCCAAGTAAATTAAACACCAATTATGTGCTGCAGGGTGGATTTACATAGCATAGTTAAAACCAAGAAACCTTTCACATGAGAGCCACATATAGCCACTTCAGTCAGGGGAATGACACACATTGCTGACAGACACACAGAGGAGACATTTTTCGGTCTATAAACCCGGCATACCTTTGGTAGCTCTTTGAGTTGGTTGGCATCAAGGAGAAGCTCTTCCAGGCTGCGACTATAGCGGAATACCTCATCAGGGACTGTCTGCAAGTTGCAATGTCGCTTGTCCACCGACTCGACGTGGCGGTTGCAGCGCCACAGGGGGATACACTTCAGCATGTCCGGCCGCCGTGGGGGATTTGGTTGCCGGTTCTACTGAAATCTCCGCATCGGAGGGCGAAGGTCAACGAGAGAGAGGATATTTTGAGGGAGTGGGCTCACTCAATGTCAAAACACTCACTGTGTTCCCACGACGGTCCTGAACAGGAGGCCAAAATCCACTTAGACACAAAAATAATCCCTTCGATCTGTTATCGATATTCCCAGTTTCAGTTCAGCTGTGTTCAAGGATTGTCAGGTTCGCCCTCGTGTCATCCACCCCGGAATTACAATGAACATAAACAAAAACGAGAACTCACGCTTGGCTGAAGTGTTTCCTCACTTCTTGCACTCACTTCTTCACAGAGACGGGACTAACGTTAGCTTGTTTTGCTACCGCCACATCCCTGTATGAGACCGAAGCTCTGCCGCGGCTAGCTGAAAAACATGCCAACGACCCAGATATGCATAAACGGCGCTTCGAGTATCCTAGTCATGAGTGGCGACTGCTAATACAACCACTTGACTTGGGTTACAGATACTTTACTACCACAAAACAGCTAGCATTACCCACGGAGCGAGTCAGCAGAGATTAACCCGAGTATGGCTGCGCAAGGATGTGCTCGTCCTCACCGCCTGCTGTGTTGTGTTAGCAGGCTAGTTACCATTGCCAATTTTTTTTCCTAGGATGGCGAAGGCACGGCCCGCCCTACTCTCCCTCTGATTCGCTATGACTTGTTGCCTTCGTTGGGTTGGGTTGGTTACGATTAGGCAAGAGTAGTGGGATTGGTTAGGATTAGGGTAACAATGTCAAGTTAAGCCAATCAGAGACGGAGTAGGCAGAGCAAGGCAAAAAAAAAAAAACTCGCTTTGGTCGCTTAGCCATCGGCTAGTAGCTAGCTGACTGAATGACTTTGTGCCTAGCTGCCGTTAGCTAACACTAGTATAACGAACGTTACGGAAAACACATTCTTATCTGGCCAAATGTGTGTGGTAGCAACATTCCAATAGACGTCAAATAAACTGCCCAGGGAGTGTTTTTTTTAATGCGAGGTATAATGCCAGCAGCGACAGCAGGAGCTTCAGCAACAGCCGTGCATCCCTCCCCTTTGAGCTGAGGCAGGCCGGTTTGTCTTGTGGGGGGCTGGGCAGCTGCTAAGTTTTAGCTACGTTATTTTATAGCTCCATCTAGCGGCGGGTATCAGTTGGCTTTAACTTATACAGTGCTACTAAAAAAAAATCAAATATAATACTAAATACAAAACATAGTGTCATGGCTGGAAAATTATAAGTAAATACTAATCATAAATTACTCACCCAGTAAAATAAATGGCACCGGCACTCCAGGATCCTCGGTGAAAGGACACCACTGCTCCCGACATCCTGCTGCATTTTAACTGCCAATTAACTTTGCGTGGATTGACGAATGAAACTAAGTAATTTGCCTAACATTTACACTGCTTAAGTAAACAGCTACTTTATTTTTGCTGCTCCATCCAAAATAAAAGGACTTTTCCTGTCATGTGTCATGCATAGTACACACGAGTAGGCTGCAGAACAGAAAACGGCTCCAAGTAGCCATGGATGTATTAAGAGAAAAACGTTTTCCTGGTCCAATGACCTTGAGCACAAAAGTGAACAAAACTATGCGTATAGACCATCTGATTTTGATTGCTTCAATATTGCTTTACTGTTCAACATTTTTTGAGCAATCATGTTTCTTTACCAATGTAATATTCAAGAGACCATTTGTCAATCATCCACCTACAAATTATTCTTCCTCAAATTACTGTTTGGTTGTAAGTAGATGACACAAACTGTAATTATGGGGATAATGCAGAGATAAAAAAAAAAACTTGGCAAAGGTGAATAGGCTCCCCAAGCGCAGTATAGACCTTTTTCACGGCAGACATGTTGACATGTCATAGTAGGAAAAGCACAGGTCTATCAAAACCATTAATGATGGCTGCATTCCACTTAGGAGAGGCCCTGGTATTGTGCATGCTGACTCACTGAAATAGCTTACTGGGACACTTGATGGAACTGAGCCATCGTTAAGGTTATCAATTTCAGCTGTGCTTTTCCTACTATGAAAAGTCAAAATGTCTGCTGTGAAAAAGGTCCATTAACAATGCATCTGCCACAATATTCAAACCCATCATGACAAGTGAAGCGGTTTAAAAAGAACTATGGCAACATTCAGTATGCCAAAGGAGAATTGCATTTACAGAGTGGTCAGAGGTAGAGGCAAGATACAGTATGCTCATAATTTTTACTGATACTAAAGTATAAATAGCCTACCTCTGCTTCAAGTCTGAATGGTTATTAAACTGAGTATGAAAAGTTGTTCATCCCCTGTACAAACAGAACTAAGTTGTGGCATTTGAGAATAACCAATATTAGACCATCAACAAATGCTTGAAAGTACAAGAAATGGCATCACAATTTTTGTGGACAAACAATAACCTTTAATCAGGGAAAGAAAGTGTTTACATGTCCCGGCAATTTCACGAAAAATAAAAATAAAAAATAAAATAAAACAAAAAGGAGCTAAGCAGGAAAACGTTATTGTGTTACAAGATTACAAAACTTGAAACTTGCACCAAAAAAGTTGTCTTCACAGATAAAGCAAAAATCGACAAGGAAATACTTTTAATGAATCCCCCTAATGGGGTGTTTAACATTAATATCAACAGTATTTTAAAAAATAAAAATAAAAATAAAAACATAATTACAAGTTTCAGGACGACCGCATCTCTAGCTGCACTGACTGGCTGAAATGAGTTTGGGTGACAGGTATAGGGATGGGTGCTGGTGAACCATTTCAGACACTTTATGCAGAGAGGTCACTACTGTTGAAACGGTCTTGGTCATACACCTCCGCGACAACTTTGCGACCTCCAAACCAGCGGTCATTGAGGGCTTGGATTGCTTTGTTCATCTCTGAGGCCATGGAAAACTCCACAAATATTTTGACAATGATATCTGCATCCTCTTCTTCTCCTTGCTTTTCCTGGTATATGATGACTCTGTTGACGCAGCCAAACTTCCCGCACTCTTCCGTCACCTCACCCTCCAGGTCGTCGTCAATGTCCTCTGGTCCAACCATATTTCGAAGCACCATCACCGTGGACTGGAGAGGAGTAAAGCAAGAAGTTAACAAATAAAAAGAAACTAACATTTTGATGATAATGAGTAAATAAAAGCCTTAATCACTTTCTCTTGACCCCCCTAATTTCCCAAACCTCACCTCTGATTTTCTAAGCAGTTTCTGCATCACCATATGTCTGGCACTGCTGCCTGAAATGCTCATGTGTTCTTGGTCACTCAACATCTCTTGCCCTGTACCATCCTGCAGCATCTCCTCTTTCTCTTCTTTCCGCTCTTGTTGGTTGGTGCCACCAACTTGATTAGACAGGACTGGAGGTGATGCAAGCACAGGGTTCACAAGACCAACCTGGGGAAGCACTGGTATGGGAGGACGCACTGGAGTCACACCTTTTAGGGAAAGGCATACATGCAGACAGTGACATCAAATGTGCAAATAGACAAACTCTTAAAAAAAGAAACAAACAACCATAGTCAAGTATTTACTTAGAGCATGTGCTAATTTGACCAGATAATAAAGCACACTCATTGTTGGTCACTTTAATTTAAGTATTGATCCTGTTGTTAATTAAATGTCTAACAATGGCTTGCAACTTGAAACCATTACAGTGGGCTAGGATAAACCCATCCTCTAAGATTTAATCTCCTTCAATGCTATGCCAATGAGTTCTAAAATTGCAGCATCAAGTCATCTGAGTGGCCATACAAATTGACAAGATACTGTATTTGTGATCCATAGAAATGTACAGTTATCCAAATATTGTGAAGATTATGACCGACTAAGTTTTTAACAGTATTGAGGTATTACAGTATACCAGGGTATTTAGGAATACCGAAAGTATGATTTATAATACAGTCAAAAACAGACACTCCTCTTTCTAGTAATCTGATACAGAGATGCTATATTGTAGTATGTCTAGTAATATCACTATATTGTATAAGTGATGTATTGTACTGCACAGCACGCGTCACCAGAGGTCGCAATTATTCTATGGGCCATAACTATTTAAACCCAGAAAGACTTATCGTATACTTCAGTGAAATGTCAGGAAGGTATGAGAAGAGGAAAATAGATACCGCCCAATCCTAAATTACTAAAACCTGGCATATTTCGTCAACTGTGCAGCCATGATAAATATGGAAAAAATAAACAAATTATATTCACAAGCTTTATTCATTGCAAAACAAGGTAAGCAGTTAAGACCTTTAAAAGTGGCAAGAGTTTTAAAACAATAGGTTAAGTTGCATTGTGTGTAAAGCTCTATTGCAACAGCACTATAAAAGCACAATTAAGAATTATTAAACTCTTGCTTTTGTAATAATGAGCACTCACTCATGTCTTTGTACACACCTGTGATGACCCCTGGTGCCTGGGCAGCCATAACAGCCTGAGGTATTCCCATTTGCTGACTGAGAAGTTGGGGCGCGGCTAACGCTCCCAGGACTGATGCGCCGGCTACAGCCTCCTTAAGAGAGGGGGGCCGAAGACATTAGGTAAGGGAAACACACAGAGAACAGCACAAGGCAGCACAGTCAACGATCACACAGTATGGCACAGAGTGAGCTCAACCTTGCCTCTCTTGAGTGAGAATCAAGGTCACATACATTACTACAGTATAGATTTACTAACAAAATCAGACTATTCTTAGCAAGTCAAAAACCTACAGCAGTGATGTTTAGAAAGTTTTCAATCATGACACATTTTACAAGGAAGACAACTGTCTGGTTAATCATTGTGTGACTGTTCACACTGAAAAATGGCAGTCAATGTGTTTGTGCTAACTAAGAGAAGACTCTTAGCTTACACACCCAATCAGTGAATGGGAGGAGCTTTTATCACTTACGTTACTATATAATGTATACTATACAAAAAGGAAAATAGATCTGACTGTTTGAACACACCAAACTAGATTTAAAAAAAGATTTGAGCCCAGAATGTCTCATTTTTCGGGGCTGTTAAATTGACACTGTCAGGGCAAGTACTGTTTTTATGTGATCCTACAAAACTGGGCTTCTCCCAGTCACCTCAATAAAAATATTCTATGCCCATATTATCTGTGCTTTTGGTGTCAATTCTAGCTAGATCTGGGTTATATTTACCTGGAAGGCCATTAAATCCCTTTGGAAGGGATTCATACTTGCCTGGGCCGTTATCTTAGCGGTGGCTGCCGCTGCGGCCACAGCTGCAGCCGGCGGCAGACCACCAGGGGTCGTGGGGGTCAGTAGGGGCATGGGCGGGGTCACTGCTTTGCCCACCCGTAGGTACTGACCCCCCAGGTCAAAGAGGTTCATAGAAGACACAGCATCCAGGGCTGACTGAGGCTTTTCATACTCTGCAAGTGAATAATAATAATAATAATAATAGTAAATAGCGGAGCAATGGCAACACAAAGAGCACGAGCGAATGAGGGCCCTCCAGCTCACCAATGAAGCCAAAGCCTCTGTGTCGCCCTGTGGTGGGGTCTCTGGCTAACGTGCAAGACTTGATCCTTCCGAAGGCTTCAAACACACTCTTGATGTCATCATCTGACAGGTCAGGGTGGACGGACGCCACGTAGATCCGATTGAAGGCGCGCGCCTCCTCTGCCAGCTGGTCAATGATGGGTTGCGCCTGACCGATGTTACTTGGCCGCCCAACCTATAGCACAGATCATACCAGCAGGGCTACTGAGTAAGGGATTTTAGAACCAACCCGAGAACGCACTATCGCAAAACTCCAAATCCCTGCAGCACTAACTTTCGACAACCACGAGTTCAGTCAAAGCCACTCTCCTCCTACAATTATGACACAATGCTATCCTGGCAAGTATTCTCTGGTTTTGCATTCGTGCATGCCCATTACTACACTATTTGAAGGATCTGATAAAGTGGTTCTGAGATCTAAAAAAAAACCCTGCACATTTCTTGCCTGTCCTATCATTCTTATACTGGCCACCAGGTACTAAATATTCCATGTTTTCAGAAAAAGACCAGAACACTAAACTATGGACAATACTTAAAGTTCTGTGTAGATCCCTTGTACTTTTCAGAACTCTCATTTTAAATGACCACAAATTCAAAACAAACAGGGTCTCTAAGGGATGTCCATCAGCTGAACATGGATTTAATCACTACTGCACTTAGATTCTTGATGAGTTATACAATAGACATACATTGTCAGCTTTCATTACAAGAGTGAAAAACAATACAACTTGCCATAGTACCAATTACCACTTCATTTACAATGCAAATACAAAGCTGTTTTGTAAATTATCTCCGAAAATATCAAACAAGCGTTATTTCAAAACCACCAGCTCAGCCAGTCACACTGTGCATGCACAGTGTGACTGGCTGAGCTGGTGGCAAACCGAAAGGAGAACGCATTAAGTGTATCATGCTACTGCTACGCACCCTGAAAACTTCCTCTCCCTATTCAAGACGAGTATCTAAGTACGACTGGGATCTGTACTACAGATGGGGCGGCCAAGCAACACCAACCAGGCGCAGCCCATCATCAGCACATCTTGGACACAGAGCGACGCCACGCGCCGCTGGGCATCCTACTGGAACTGGTCACTAAAATAGCCTTGATGACATCATGGAAGCATAACACACAACACAAACAGACAGTACACTAAACATACACCCAGACATACACACATCACACGCACCTGGGAATCAACAGACAGACAAGCAAAGGGGGAGAGAAATTAGTCACATATGAGTAATTTCACAAGTCATCACAAAAGCAGTTAATTAACTAATTGAATCAATATCCCAAATTTCAGGAAGGAATCCAAATCTGTTTAATCAAAAAAAAATTATATATATATATATATATATATATATATATATATATATATATATATATATATATATATATATATATATATATATATATATATATATATATATATATATATATATAAATTGTTTCCGTGTACCTAAGACATCGAGAGGTTCTCCTATCTCCAGGAGACTCACCTTAATGTTTCTTCCCCCCAGCATGACTGAGTTCATCTGCTCCAGAGCCAGCTGAGCAGCTTCTGGCACATCATACTCCACAAAGGCAAACCCCTACACAGTCATACACAAACACTGAAGAGTTAGGCAGCTTTACTTGTACAATTGTATAACTTAACTTGTAACTTGTATAATCTTCCGCATTTAAATCAAGGTGGAAAAGAAAAATGTATACCATGATTAACACTGACCTTGTGTTTCATTGTAACAGAATCCCAAGACATGTCTATGCTCTTGATTGGGCCGAAGGGGGCAAAGGCCTGTCTGATGGTGTCCTCACCAAGCTCATAGTATATGGAGCCCACATACACCCGACACATGATGGCTAGGGCACGTTGCCGCTGAGCTGCCACCTGCCAGCCGGGGAAAACAACACATAAGCATTAGAGAGTAAAACAAAAGGAGAGCACACACTAATAACAATAAATGTGTATTTTCTACTGTGCTGGCTTTGCCCCAAAATAGTTAAGAGGCCAATTCCAAGTTAGGGGGTATGGACAGGTAAATAGGGTAATAATGTGATACTGTAATCAATGGACAGAACTTTGTGAAAAAAATACTAACATGTATAACAGTTACAAAATATTGATGTCACGACTTCTAATTACAATATGACCCCTATTCTGTCACTATAGAAAAGACATATGGAGAAAAACACACTGAAGTGATTGACATGCACAGCCCTCACAAATATTTGGCTTCAGTAACTGACCTGTAGTCCAGGGATGCAAGTTAGGTAACAAAAGTAATCGTGGAGTTCAAACGTAATCCATAAAAAGTCTTGATGAAACCTTTTAAACTTTCTTCTCATGTCTAAGGGGAGGGATTGTTTAACCACTTGAAGTTGCTGTGTTGTTTACGGATGCCTTTAAGTCAGTCTGCTTCTGTTATTTCATTCTATTACCAACAAAACATGTGCCTAATTCATGACATAATGGACAGTTGACTTGTTCATTGACAGAACAACTTGACTTTTAGATGGCCAAAAAGAATCCCTGTTCCAGCAGTTCTCTCATTGTGGTCCATTAAAAAGGGATTGCTATCCCTCTTTCGCCCCATGCCAAGAACTTAGTTTTTAAATCAAGTAAATGGATATATTTTTTAAAGAGAACCGACTTTTTTCACATTTATAAACCCTTTAAAAAAGCCCATTAACAACCAAAGAGATTGAAATAACTTGTTAAAAATACTAATGCAAATGATCCCAATGTGACTCAGGAAAGCAAATATGTGCTTCAACGATTAATAACAGTCAATGAGCTCAAAGAGGACACTACACTAGCAGTAGAAAGCCATGTTTTCTTCAAATATGCATTCTTTGGTTAGATAAAAAGGGCAGGGATTGTTGCCAAAGCAACCAGTAAAAGAAGAGTAACAGTCCTTTTCCATTGGGAATGCGCACAGAAAAATAATTTAATAATCTATTGACCGATTGTAAAGGTGAGAGAGGATCTCCAAAGCCCATTGTCACTGCTGCCATCTGAAAGACAGTAAAGATGAAAAAAAGTGCTGAAAAGTAGGTTAGATATGCCTTAGCTCTGCTTTTTCAAAAATGTCATTGCTTTGCTAGATAGACAAAAGTGGTTAAGATAACACTATATTCAGAAGCTCCCTTTAAAACAACACACAGTTTGGGGAGTTGCCTTCCCTATCTAAATTACAAAACACCACACAGCAATAAACAAACAAATTCCCTTTAAAAGTGCAAAGCATTTAACATAATAATCAATGCCTTCTTGACGATCTTTTCCACCTGAAAAAGAGCAGACGCAAAAGCAAGGGGACATGGTCTACACGTGGTCTTTTTCACAGCATGGGCGAGAAGAGAGTAAGACTCCCAAGAAAGCTTTTACACAACACAATATATGAAAAGTAGGGGTGGAACGGTACATGTATTCATATTGAACCAAAACGGTACCGAGGTCTTGGCACATGAATTACACACGGTATAAAAATACATAAAACAAAAAAATGAATTAATGTAATGCGGAACTACGGTTAGTTACGCGTTTCTTTAGGGACACCTAATCTGTAGCCCCCCCCTTAGCTCTGAAGCTCCCGAGCTCCGCCTACATGTCGACGGTCCAGTGAGTGAGTCAGAGTTAGCAGCACTATGGCGAGTAGCCTAGCCTATGGCGAGTGGTGGCGACCCACAAGAGTTAGAAGACCCGCCGGGCTCTTTAAGATCGCAAGTTTTGGGAAAACTTTGGTTTCCCAGTCAGTGCCAATCACTGGAACGAGACAAAAAAAAAAAAACTTCTCTTGCTACGGAAAGCAATCTCATTTTATTGACGTGGGAAATGAAAGTGTCAGTTCTACAGACGCGGCCCGTGTATGAGCAGCACACAAGCACTCACCTAGCTGAGAAGCTACAGGAGGTCGTGGCCAGTTAGCAAAGGTATGCCTGTCGCACTTAATAGCAAGAATACTTTTGCCGGGGAAGGTCTCGCCTAAGTAGAAGTTTTGTTGTTGTTATTATTATTCAATGTAATTTGCACTTTCATAAATAAGAGATGCTGTATTTTCAGTTTTATAGCTGATTGTCTTATTTTGTTTACAAGTTACAGATGGAGTCTGGAGATGTGGGGTACTTAATGTTTACATCTTACTTTACACACTTCACGCTGTTGCAGCTAGCTCAGAGGAGAGACTGGATGACACTAGTTGGTACAGCCTGAGACATGCACAATAAAAAAAAAAATTGCCTTCTGCATTTTTGTTTTGCTTTTCCCTCCATTGTACCGAACCGTGATGTCTGAAACGAGGTATGAACCGAACCGTGACTTCTGTGTACCGTTCCAACCCTAATGAAAAGGCTAAGATATTCTGTCTAGAATCAAGACTTAGACGACACATGCATTACAAACTTTGACCCGCAGAGTCCCAATACATTTTACACATCTCACCTGCAGGTTGGTGAGCTGTTGTTGCTGATGGGCGATGGTCTGCTTCACCAACACACTCTTAATGCTTTGTTCCATGGCATACTTCTTTGCCTGGAAAAGGAGAAAAGTAATTACATTCAAGTTCCTCATATGAACAAACACTTGTTATAACATTACTAAGACGGTGTGGCCGGGTTGACTCAGTGGGTAGAGCAGGCGCACATATACTGAGAGGATTGTGCCTCGACGCAGAGGTCCACGGTTTGAATCTGACCTGTGATGATTTCCTGCATGTCTTCCCCCTCTCGCTCCCCTTTCTCACCTAGCTGTCCTATCAATTAAAGGCGGAAAAGCCCAAAAAATAATCTTTAAAAAAACAAAAACATTACTAAGACCAAAAAAATTTCAGCAATATCCGTATTAATATTTTCAGATACATTCAAACAGCAAAGAAGCTAAATGTGTTCTCATCCTATGAGGAAAAATCAAACAGGCACATAGAATATTTTCCAACATTAAAATGAGGCCTTCACTTACATGTCAGACATTTGAAAGATAATAAAATGCAAATGGTAATAAAGAAATTGCAAAAAGAATAAAAATCTGCTTTTCAAAAGGGTTCCTGCATTGTTAAAATTACATCATACTTTCATTATTTGTACATCAAATGTCAAACTCTGACATTTTTCACATGGAAGTTGCAGTCTTTGTCATGCACAAAAGTAAAAAGCTGATTAGACAGTTAGACAGACCCAGTTACACATATACATGGACAAGAAATTGGCTTTCTCCAGAATAAAAACAGGTTTCTTTAGTCGCCTTCCCCAAATTTGCAAGTAAATAATTGCACTGATTTACTTTTATCATGCAAACTTACACTGGTATTTACATTATCACTAAAGGTACATGTATGTCAGGGATTTCTTACCCTCTGAAGTGCCTCCTGCTGCTCTGGGGTAAGAGGCGGCAGGCCAAGCTTGGAGCCTGTGCCCTGTCCATTCTCCATCGTCAGAGCTTCACCTCCCTGCAATTCAGAAACAGCAATTTATGAAAAAACAACTGAGAAACCGAGTTGGGAGCATTAACACCTGCCTGTATGTACATACATAACTATATTTTCCCAGTAAAAAAAAAAACAAAACAAAAAGACAGCGTTGCACATCACCTCACACAGCACAGGTTATTTAATATTCTAGCATACAGGACAAAACACCCAGATTTAAACCAGGTGGGACGGGACAAACTCCTTACCTACGCAACCCGCTAATCGCTGGGTCCACCAGACTGAGGCAGGAAAGCCCCCAAGGGGAAGAGGACTGATGGGGAAGCTTTAACAATTCAACAAATTCTATGGGAAATAAAAAATGCCTTCAGACTAACAATAAGAGAAACAGGCAGCTAGGGCTGGGTACCGAACTTCGATACTTTTAAGCACCGACCGAATTGCCTCCTTAGCATCGAGTATCGAAAAGTGTCTCTTCATTCACTAGTAAATTTCATCAGTGATAGTGAGCTAATAAGCATGCAGCATGTTTATACCAAGATCTAATAATGCTTGCCATTGGATGTCTAACTTTACACTACGTAGACCATGCAGAAAAACACTGTTACAGAGAAGGGCTCATGTGTGTTGTATTTTAAAGAGGCATGACTACAGTGTGCGTCACATAGGTATAAATGAGTTTGAAAATAAAGTAATGAGAATGATTTAAAAAAAAAAAAGATGTGTAACGTAATGTGTAATTTCTTTTTGTTAAAAATGGATTTAGAAAAAAAAGTATCGTTCAGGAACCGTTATCGAATTCACGGTATAAAAAAAAATGTGAACGATACCCAGCCCTACAGGTAGCTGGCATTATTTTTACATTGCAATCTTCACATAGACAGCCCGTCTTTCCTTAAATTTTAGTCAACGAAAACTAGAAATAATACATGTAGAATTCTACAGGCTCGGCACCATTGCTTTGTGTGATGAGTAATGACTTTTCCTTCCTATAAAAAGGTTCCTTGATTTTAGTTCGCCAACGTTAGCGTGATGCACA
This sequence comes from Sander lucioperca, assembly GCF_008315115.2. Classification (NCBI taxonomy): domain Eukaryota; kingdom Metazoa; phylum Chordata; class Actinopteri; order Perciformes; family Percidae; genus Sander; species Sander lucioperca. The sequence goes on along the minus strand of NC_050195.1, from coordinate 20,378,614 downwards.
TGCATGCTAATAACGTAGCTCATCCTAACATAAGCTACATTAGATAGATAAAGTAGCAACAACGGGCGAAGGTTAAACCTTAGGCGAACACGGGATTAGCTAAAGTCGATATGGACATTAACTACGACCTATCTGTACTACACCTAAATGATTAATTGCATAATTATTACCAAAAGGCACTAGCTATGTGATCAGCGAGGCCTGGTTTCGATTTAGCTTAGCTAGTTACGTTATCTTTGTTGCTACCAAGGAGCTAGCTGATGTTAGCTAGACATTCATTACAATGGCGTTTGAAGCAAGCTCTATTTTCCCCAGTGAGATATATTGTCATTTCACAGGCTATCTCGTACAAATACATTTCACTAAACATCGCGAATTACTTACGCAACCGCCACTGTAGCTGGAAACGTTAATGTGTCTATTTATCAAGGGATTTATTTACCGCAGTCTCTGTTACCGCCATGAAGCACACCTTCTTGGAAAGGCCCACACCACAACGCTCGCGAGATCCTTACGTTTTCAAAGCAAGGTATCGCGATACTTTAACCATGGATGTGATGTTTTTTTCCTCTCTCTCTTCTTTATTTTAAATCAATAATGCGAATAAATAGTAATACTTTACTTATTTATTTATTTTACCAGATACATAAGAAAATATACACAAAAGCAAAGTAGAAGAAAAACATAAATCAAACAAAAAACAAAACATGCCAGGGGTCAGCAAAGAATAAATAGAAAATATATTAAGTGAAAATATTAAATAAGGAGTACGATCTTACATTTTAATAGCTTTTCTTTTCTGCCGTAGTTATTTACAAAAGTGAAAAACAAGACAACTTTCTACAATACCAGTGTCTTAATATATAGAAGCATTTATTTCTTGAAAACATTAAAGTGAAAAATTACAGATCTTCTAATATAATCTTATCAAAGATAAATCTACAAATATCTTGCCACAGTTTACAGGTATCTTTTAATCTCACGGTTGAATGTGTTAAAAATAATGTCATGCTGCTATGGTATTGGATTTATGTTGGTAGCTTTTAACAAAATATTATTACCCTCATAAATACAAAAAGTATCTCTTCTTCCCTACAATGTTTTTTTTTTAATAATATATAGGTGGGATATGTTACTCTATATATAACTTGTGGTCTTGTAACTATTTGTAATGTGTTTGTAACACTAGTTTATATTCTTGTAACAGACTGAATCAACAAGGTTCTTTTGAAAGTTAATCAAAACCATATCTTTTTGTAATTGCTTTCAGCTCCATGTTTGTTGACAGAAGAACAAACATCTCCAATCTTGCAATATGTACCTTTTGTGTTTGATTAGTGTGCTTTATAAATTCTACAAACTTGTCAGTTGCACACTTTAAAATTACGAAAGAAAACTCGGCTTCAGTCTGATTATGTTTGACTCAAATGGTCCAAAACTACATTTAGTTTTTTCCCCAATAATAATTTGGCTTTTCAACACCTAATTCTAAATGTAATACAGCCTAACTTAAAAGAACGTCAAGATCTACTGTTCCTTTTCCTAAGTTTGTTTAATTGGGCAACAGTGAATATAGCTCTGATATTGTAACTGTGATAGGACCTCAAGGAAAGAAGTGAGGGAATGTGAGTGATATGCATTTTATTTTTCAATCATTTAAATATATATTTACCATGAAACTGGAGATGCCTACTAAATATCTATAAAATCATAATACTTGCTTAGAAAATGTGTTAATGTGAACATCAAAACATACTCAATACATATTAATGAAATTTCAGACATAACCATTCAGTCACAATTTGTTTATTGTCATGTATTTAATTGCCATAGCTACAATATTTAACAAAGGTTTAAGTAGAACACATCCAAAGGCAAGTTCATTCTACAGATTCACGGGAAAAGAAGTAATTTGACATAAAATAAAACTGATATGGATATATATTTTTTATGTTAACATTCATTTTCTTGGTCAGGTCTCCTCTGGAACCGAACTGTGACTGACAAAGGCAAAAGTTTTGAATCGTTGCAGGCTATTAAGACATGCAGCTTTCTAGATCAAACGAGAGCAATAGTGGCACTGCTCTCTAAAAGTAAACCCCTTTAATAGCCACAAATAAATATGTACACCACAGCCCACAGTCGGCGAGTGTCTGGGAGAATTCAGGGCTCCTGTTTTCAGAGACACACTGATAAGAAGGCTTGACACAGAGTAGAGTAAGTAAGTACTGTATGCAATGACATTGATTGAAACCGCGACCGTACAGACCTGGGAAACAAATAAAGCAGAGCTAAAAGAGTCTGACAAAGAAGAGTACACTACTGAAGACTGATCCGACAATTCATTATTGTTTTTTTTTTTTTGCTGTCCAGTTTTGTAAAGAAAAAAAATCCACCCAAATGGTAGTCTTCTCTTACGGTGCCAAGACTGGATTCTTTACAAGAAAATCTGGCAGAGCTGAAGGGCTGCATTCTATTTTTGTGTTTGTGTGGGCTGCAGTGCAATACATCCCAAAGTTCACACTGTAATTGTCTGAAATAGTAAATCTGATACTGGGAAAAGAACATGTTCAAAGCTAAATATTCCTCTCTTTTATCAGAGATTCTGTTTTATCTCCTGCAGCCCATGGAAACCTCCAGAGGTTAGCACTGTTATCGATTACATAAAAGTAAAAATGCTAAAACCATACATTCTTAAAGATTTTTGAGTAGATTTTTCTTTTAAAACACCCATTAACACTAAACAAGTTCAGTGTTATAAATATCCTCAGATGGTTTAAGAAATACCGCAAAAATAAGTATAGCAGTAATATCAACAATATGGCAAGTTTTGTTAACAAGTCTTAAGATCACATCACCAACACCATTCATCCCATTTATACAGGACTGTGATTTTTACTTCACAAGCTTCCCGTGATGTATTCCAATTTTTGTACATGAGCTGCAGTTCTTTCCAAACTAACATTGACTGCAGTAGAGAGCTTATCACCTGATCCATTTGTCCAACATACAAAGGCTTCAGCTCTTAATGGAGCTGCCATTACTGGGTGTCAAGCTCATCTACACATTCACATTGACTATGTGGACTCGTGATAAGAGACGGGAACTAGTATGAATCAATGCATCTGGATTTAAAACTAAAAGTCAGCCTGAATTAGTTAAATTACAAATTGCTAAATTGGGTATGATACTGTTTCATTAGGAACATTTTGTCCAAAGTACATTGCCATATCAGGCACTTTGCAAGTCTTTGGCTTTCAGAACACTTTCACAGGGAAAACCCTTAAGAGCACTACAGGCTAAAAGAGAGGCATCATCTCATTGCTCGTCACTACATTTAGGCATGGTGTGTTTAGAAGAAGCAGACTTTGATCCAAGAGTGCAGTGAGGTGTGTTAACTTTGCACGTCATAAAAAGCACACACACACAAAAAAAAAAAAAATACAGGCTTGTGTAAAGCTTCTATTGTTCACAGTTAAACAGAAATAAATAAGTCAACTGAATAAGTATTAACAGTGCATGTTGGACGGAATATTAAATTCCTAAAATTGTAATAAACGGAGGGTTCTGGCTTGTAAGGGAGAGGGGCTTTAGTAAATTACTTTGATTACAATTATAAGCAAATAATCACCAATCAAAGTGGACACTGGAGTGCAAACAAGCAATGAAACGTCCTTCTGAAAACACAGCTGCTGCATTTGTAAGTAAAACATATACGTTCTGAATAGTGGTATTATGGAAAAGTTGTCAATATATCTTAAGGCATGATAGCCCTCTTTAGCAGGGAGTTTAAAAATCTTCCACTGCTCTGTGGGATTGCTGAACACAGCCATGATGCCTCTGGCCCTCTAACCAGAGGTGCCTTCGGTTTCTTTCTCAGCGCTGGTGTTTCTTCGTTGTCTCTAGGATGATTTACTGACTGTCCCAGCCCAGCATCCTTCTGTATTTGTCCTCTTTTTGATCCCCAGCTGGGTCAGCTCCTTTCCCGGCTGTGTCATACTGTCCGCTGCCCTCTCCATTTCTTGATCCATGTGGTCAAGGTCCGGGCCCCTCTATCTGGGCCAGTCGCTGTCGTGAGCCCTCCTCACTGTGTGCTCCCAGAGGCGAGCGCTTTGACCCGGTGACGGCTGATGGCGTCCTCCAAGAACGCTGCTACCTTCTCACTGTCCTCCTACAAAGCACACAGGACATTTTTGAGCCTAGATATGAGTTCCTGTTTTGCTTAATAATGCAAAAATCACAGTAAGGACATTTGTTCATTTTTGTTGACGAAGAACATAAAAAAGCTTTTATATCCACCTCATTTATGAAGGCATAGTGAACAAGTTCACTGGCAAGGTCTTTGGAGGTGTCAGCTGAAAGTTTCACATGAAATATTTCAGGTACAAAAATTGGCGATAAAATGAACCTTTAGAGTAAGTAGAGAGTAAGTTGTTTTTTTATTGATAAGAATGTAATATTCTCTATTTTTCTTATTGTCAACCAATCCATAAAAAAGACCAAAACGAACAAGGGATTGATCCACCTACAAGTATTGTCTGTGTATCCAAAGCCTGAGATACTGTAGTTATATATATATATATATATATATATATATATATATATAGCTCAATTGTTATCCAACAGCCATTAAAAATACACCAATAAGCCACAGTGTTGCGCTGGGTTATATGTTTCTTACACAGCAGTTCAATTGTAAGTCAATCTGCCACTGAAAATAGTCCCCAACAATCTACTCCTGTTTGAGAAACGTTTGGTAAAAAATAACAGTGTCCATCTGTTTTATGAAAATACTGAGCGCGTTTATTCTTGACTCATTTTTAAAGATTTACGTCTTTAGTAGAAGCCAATGGGCTTGGGTCTGAGAGCCACAGGAAGGAAGGTACAGGTTGAGAGACAGACACTTTGGTGGTTTTGTTTTTTTTCACGGAGTTTGCAGACAATAAGAAAAATATAGAATAACGCTGGCCTTCTCTTTTAAGGCACAGTTGTGGTCAACTTACTTGGAAGGATGTCACAGCTAAGCTGCCTATGAAGTTTGTCATCCATCTTCAGAAACAAAGACAGCTGGGGAGACACCAAAAAGTAAAATTTAAATCAAGCTGGATTTATGTTTAACCACTATAACTGACTGAACTTCTACAAATAATGTTGATACAGAGCTTTTAGAAGAATGCTACTGGCAAAAAAGACCACATATGCTTGATGATTAAGGAGCCCAACAAAAGGGTTTTTACTAAATTGGCAAACTACCTGTAATACCATGTGACTCACATGAGTTTTGGTCCCTTCTTCATTTGACTCCAAATTACAGTGCATTTGAACAACCTACAACACCAACAGACAAAAAGTATAAAGAGTTACAGCAAAAATATCTTTAATATGTTTTGGGTGATAATAAACAGGCATTATAATGACAATGATAATAAACAGACCTGTTACTTATTTTACATAACCAAAAGGGAGGTATTTATAGTCATTATGTTGTTTCCACAACCTTCTTTTTTAATTCTTGACATATTGCAGAAAGTGGACTGTAAACATCCTCTTTCATGGACATTTTATAACCTCAGACATGTTTGCTCTGTATGCAGCCAGACTGTGTATCTAACACTTTTTTTTCTGTGGTGATTTTTGAAAGTCTTACCTTCCTTGTTTCTGTCTCCTGGGGTTCAGGAGTCGGCGTCTTGACCATCTCAACCTGCTCCTGAGACAAGGAGAGGGCGCGAGGGACGGGGTGAAGCCGAGATGAGGCGAAGTTCATCAAGGGGTAAATCCCATTCCTGAAGAGAGGAGACAGGACAACATGTTGAACTTCATGCTGCAGTCACAGCCATAACTGATACAAAATGAGTTCCACTTACTTGACATCCTCCAGAAACTTGTCAAGTTCCAAAGGGGACACATGGGAATATCTACAGGAGGTGAAGAAACACACAGTAGAGCAGAGTGAGTGTTGTGCTTCACATGTCATGTCAAGATATTCACAAGTAACCAAAGATACGAGGTGTGTAATTTTACTTGAGCTGAACTCCCTGTCTGTCTTCATGTTTAATCTCTGCCATGACAGCGTTGGGGTCAAAGGATTTGGTTTTCTCTTCCACACAGTTTTCTGGGAGCAAGTCTGTAGATGCAAGAAAAAAAGTCTGGACATTAGTCAACTAATGTCTTCTCAAAATCTGTTTTTTTTTTACCAAAACCTTAAACTACTCGAGTGTATGCCAAAGCTAGCAAATATATTGTATAACCCATAACACTGGCTCCTCAACAGGATAAAACGTGTTGTATTATTGATTTAAGAATTTTAAATGAAGGATTTTGCGAGAAAAAAGATTCATGTGCATTCAAGAGGAGGCTTTTTGTGTGGTAAGCTTGGCGTGTGGAGGTGAGAAACTCACACTGGTTGTTGATGAGGCAGTGGGCGGCAAGCAGTTTGAGGGAGTGGACCTCGAACAAGACTCGGTGGAACAGAAGGTCGTGAGCCGTAGGACGGAGCTTGGCTTCGTGACGCAAACAGGACTGGGTGAACTCCTGCAGAAAGTAACGAGACACTGAGTCCAACACATAATTACATGACTGCAAGGTATGACCTAGTTTACCGAGCATCACGCTGCATTCTGGATTTACTGGCATGTTTTACTGAACCATTCGCCAAAACTGTACAAAGTCTCTGCATGTGGTAAGAATTAAACCTAGTAGCATAGTGGAACGTGTAGGCGAGTGTTAGTAGTGTAGTGTAGTGTCTTCATTTCCATGTTGCCCTGGTTGCACTGGTGTATATTTAGGACATGAAGTATTGATGAGACTCACTCTCATGGGAGGGTCTTCCAGGGATTGACCTGCAGTGATGATGGCCTCCTTGGACACAGCAATATCTCCGTTGGCCTGGATCTCCAGTACTGCCATCTAGAGGTGCAAATAATCTGTTAACACAGTCACACATAAACGTGCACACACACATACACAGAAGAGAATCTCACAGTTCTGTTTCTCTCACCTCTAGAGCACAGATGCCAAAAGAGAAAATGTCTATGGCATAATCATCTTCGTCAGCTAGGAACAGAAATGGAGAAGGAAAAGTTGAAGGAAATGATTTTGACACTCACTACCTCTTACAATTACAGTCACTAGGTCACAAACTTCCCACAATTCTCTGGTGGAAGAATCTACACTCAGATACAAGGTTATCACTACCATTTTAAGGCTTAGGTGCATCACACAACACATCACACTGCCTAAGACGAATAAATGTAACCAAAATACTTTTCTCACATCTAATGATTGTAGTTGGTCCCAAGTGTACTTCTTTAGCAAGTTTTGTCTTTAAGCTTTTTGTGTTTGAATTTTTTTATTATCTTCTCTAGCTTTTCCACCGTTTTAGACAGATCCAAATATCCAAAATAATGTGAAATTGCATTTTTTTTTTTTAAATTTTTTTTATTAACAAACGTATGTTTTCTTGAGGGAGGACCCCTAAACACCCTGCCAAATAAGTGCACCTAATTCTTCAAACAAACATAGGGAAAACACTGAGATGTCAACAAAACATTTTGATTTTGCTGCAAATGTGTGGGATGAGGATAACATGGATATACAGGGGCTAACTTGCAGTGTTTTTGGTGATTTTACCAAATTTTAGAGGAGCATAAAGTCACATTAGACTAAGGTGAGAATGGCTGAATTTTCACTTTGGGGTGAATCATTCAGTTAGAAACGAATGAAGATAGATTTGATAGCATTAAAGCGAAAGCTGCACCCAAACTCTGCTCCGTCACACTTACAGCCATATTCTGGAGCAAAAAAATGAAGATTCCTCTGCTCATCGCGATGTTGCCTCGCTTTACCGTGGACGCTGGCATCTGGAAACACTGGTTAGAGAAGACACAAATAGTATAGATACGTTAGATATAATAAATTGATACATATGACACAAATTAAAACATATCTGCTACAAAACTATCCATTTCTTACCATTAACAAATAACCGATGCCACACTGTGGAGAGAAAATTAAGCACAATTGAGATATTTATTCTGTTTAGCAAAACTGCAGAGATTAATTTCCAGCAATCCACAGTCTGAGGTTACAACATGGATGGTCTATGCTGGTTGTAGTAACATAAAACGCCCTGCTGGGAGCAGACCTGAGCCGATCTTGATGAGGCCGTTGTGCTGAATGAAGATGGTGTCGCACGTCAGGTTGCCATGGATTATCGGTGGGTCACAAGAGTGCAGGTAACTGCCAGTAGATAATAAACTGTGTGATTAATGTGATGCCCGAGATAATAGAAATCTCTCATGTTAAAATCCTGGGGAAGAAATCAGTCAGTACCTGAGGGCAGAGAGAATCTGGGTGCACCATCTCTTCCAGGCCTAAAATATAGTGTAACAGAGCAACATGAATCCTCTAAAGACACAAATCCCTCCCTCATTCTCAGGATCATATGTGAAGAATACCAAATATAGCACTGTTACTATGGCTTTATTATAGAATGAAAAACAGCAGATGTAGAAGACAGAAAAAAGAGAGAGGATGAGATGCAGGTTTCAAACCTAAACCTAAAGTGTAAAGATATACACTCACCGGCCACTTTATTAGGTCCAACTGTTTAATTAACTGCTTTCTAATGCAAATATCTAATCAGCATATCACATGGCAGCCAAGGTTTGAACTTCAAAGGTTGATGCTTGGTTTGAACTTCAAACCAAGCATCAATAGAATGGGGAAGAAAGGGGATTTAAGTGACTTTGAACCGGGCATGGTTGCTGGTTGTTAGGTTTTAATATTTCAGAAACTGCTCATCTACTGGGATTTTCATGCACAACCATTCAATGGTAGGATCAACATTTGGTGTAAACAACATAAAAAGCATGGATCCATCCTGCCTTGTATCAAATGTTCAGGATGGTGTTGGGGATATTTATTTGGCACACTTTGGGCCCCTAAGTACCAACTGAGCATTGTTGAGTTCACTTTACTCAAATGGCCTCCACAGTCCCCAGATCTAAATCCAACCAAGCACCTTTGGGATGTGGTGGAACGGGAGATACGCATCATGAATGTGCAGCCGACAAATCTGCAGCAACTGCATGATGCTCTCATGTCAATATGGATAAAACCTCTAAGGAATGTTTCAAGCACATTGTTGAATCTATGCCGCAAATAATTGAGGCAGTTCGGAAGGTAAAAGGGGGTCCAACCCGGTACTAGCCAGGTGTACCTAATAAAGTGGCCAGTGAGTGTATATGTCTGAGCAGACTGAGTCACCAGGGTGTCCTGTTACATCATCTTTAATCCTGCAGAAAATATGGATCTGAATAGTGATGGGGTGCAGTTAACCTAGGCCACCACCAGGCGGCAGACTGAGCAAGTACACCAATGCAGTGGCCAATGTGACCAGAAAACACTGACCTTTACATTCATAGTCTTGTGGTTCTTCTTAGTTTTCTTCAGAAACTGCTTAAGGCTGCCCGACGACATGTATTCTGTGATGAATATAACCTGTGGGCCACACATGGAGTTAATTCACAAATGTGTGTGCGGAGGAAAAAAGAAGGACAGTGGGAGAGAGAAAGACCAGAGAAAGGATGAAAAACAAATCATACCCGCGCCTGGCTCTCCTTCATGTCCAGCCAGTACTTGTGGAACTTGACAATGTTGGGGTGTTCGACCTGCATCAGGTTCTCAAACATCTCCTTGATCTTCTCCTAAAAAAACATACATCAGAGGAGGTTCAGACCTTCACATTACATCATGGACCAAGAATGGTCCATCAATCCCTTGTCTCTTTCCAGTAAAGCTTAAACTATAAGTTATAAATGTTCACATTTGATGGTTGTCTTAGATTGTAATTATCGGAATACTTTTGAGTTTTGGACTCTTAGTCAGACAAAATTAGCAACTTTAATGTGTCACATTTTTCATTATTTTGGGATACATATTACTAAGAAAATAATCATTAAAGACCTCTAACTCACGGTCCATAAAACATTTTGAGACTATAAATTAGAAATGTATGCAAAGGTTTTTTTCATTTCATTATACCTAGGTAAAATTCTCAATTAAAGGACAATTCCGGCGCAAAATGAACCTAAAGGTTAATAACACGTGTACCGAGTCGACCGTTCTCTGGGATATGTTTTGATGGTAATCGAATGTGTCTCAAGCTTGAAACAAGCTAGCGCGAACCGCTGATTAGCTTAACGCTAGGCTTTCCACTGACATATATAAAATGGACCAACAGATCCCGTTGCTCTGGACGGAGACCAGTGAAGGATATTAGAAGCACTTTGCCGGTGAGCGCTGAGCGTTACTGCGCAGCCTCCAACTGAGAGAGACGACGTAAATGTGACGTGAGCAACCTGTCTGAAAGTTGTAAGTCTTCTGGTAGCTGTGCCAAGAGAAATCTCAATCATTCCCAATCTTGCAGAGACGGAGAGCGTAGGTATATGTAAGGAGATAACATAGGCACAGGCTAATTCTTACTAACTAAAATGCTAGTTAACATTAGTAATTAAACTTAAACAGCTAATGTAAGTCGAAACTGCCTGCGAGCTTCTCCTGTACTGTACGGTAATTTCTCTACTGTGCGACAGTAAGTCGCGTGGTTATGACACAACCGTTAGACGATCGTTCGACAATCGTTAGATGACTAGAAGTCACCAAAACCCCCTCCCCACCCACTCGGGGCGCCTGTCCAGCAGTCGCAAGTTCCTTCAGAGCCTATTTTGCCACGGCACCGCAGCTTTTCTCCAGTGACGCCCAAGACGATTGTGATTGGTTTAAAGAAATGCCATTAAACCAGAGCACGTTTTCCTCCGATCCCCGAATGCTATATGGAGTAGCCAGACTCCAGCGCGCTTTGGAGGAGGGTCTGGCAAAGCGAGACTAGAACACACTACACTCAAGTCTGAAATACACACACATGCTCAGGTCCTATGGTGTGCACAAATGGAGAGATGTCAGCGTGAGGGGGCTGCGACTGCTGGACAGGCGCCCCGAGCGGGTGGGGAGGGGGTTTTGGTGCCTTCTAGTCATCTGATAACAGTAAATACTGCCCGTCTTGGCTGTAGGGAATAAGAGCCACAGTACCTCCTGTGCTTTAAAGACCTTCTTGTCAGAGAAGAGCACCTCGTTCCACACCACCTCCACGCCCTCCTCTGTGTCCATGGCCAGAGAGGCACTTTCCACACCTGGGACATTACCTTGGCTCACCTGCAGGGGGCAAAAAGAAACACATGTAGGACTTAGCATGATGCTGCACTAAAACCGCAAGTACACATTTATTGCTGTCCTAGTTTTATACCACAAAGATGACATTAACTGATTTCTTTGCTACTTTGGGGCAGCAGTAACAAGTAGACTCGTTGGCAAACAATTTTCACATCCAGATACAGAGCAACATTAGCAGGTTTTCCGCAGGTTTTACCAAGTCAAATTTAAGACTTTTTAAGACCTTTTAAAGACCTTTATGAGTGAAATTTAAGACCTATATCATGACATAAAGGTACAACGAAATGCAGAGTCACAAACGTACTTGCAAAGTAAATAGATGTATTCAAATTGAATAAAAGTGACACAGAGTAATAATAATCTGTCAATATACAGCGAATTATATTTGGACTATCGAAAGGAAGAACTACAACACCACGGAATAAAAAAAAGTATTTCAGTGAGCATTAGAGGTAGCATTGCATGGACGTAGGAAAATTAAGACGTGTTTAAAGTTATTTAAGACCTACAACACAATGCTTCGGCGAATGTAGGACTTTTTAAGGCCTAAAATTTAGATTTTGAAATTTTAAACTTTTTAAAAGGTCCTATGACATGCTGCTTTTTTGATGCTTTTATATAGGCCTCAGTGGTCCCCTAATACTGTATCTGAAGTCTCTTTCCCGAAATTCAGCCTTGGTGCAGAATTACAGCCACTAGAGCCAGTCCCACAATGAGCTTTCCTTAGTATGTGCCATTTCTGTGTCTGTAGCTTTAAATGCTATTGAGGAGGAGAGAGGGGGGGCAAGGTGGAGGGTGGGGGTGTGGCCTTGACCAACTGCCACTTTGCTCGTTTGCAAGCCATGATGTCTCTCTCTTTCTCATGGGCGGGCCAAATTCTCTGGGCGGGCAAAGCAGAGAAAGGGGAGGTAACCTTGCTCCTTATGACGTCATATAGGGAAGATTCCAGATTGGTCCATCTGAGCTTTCATTTTCTCAAAGGCAGAGCAGGATACCCAGGGCTCGGTTTACATCTATCGCCATTTCTAGCCACTGGGGGAACCATAGGCAGGCTGGGGGAACTCATATTAATGTTAAAAAACCTCATAAAGTGAAATTTTCATGCCATGGGACCTTTAAGACCCAGCGGAAACCCTGATTAGCATTCATTTGGAGCCGAGGTTGTGTCCATCTCATGAATCTGAGTCCAATATTAACTCTCATCCTAGCTCTCACCATTGATTGTGCCTGCAAACTGTAAAACTGCTGTGAAAAACAAAGCAGCATTACAGAGCCCTCGCTAAAATACTCAACAAAAAAAGCCTGTCTGAAATGATTAGACGCCACCCTTGCTTTGACTATAAGATCTGCTAAAAGCTTCATATAACCCAATCACAGAGATCTGATGGTGGCAGCTCCATTAATAACAAGCTGAATCTATGAGGCACTATGTATTTAAACACCATCCAATTCAGTTTTTCATCCATTAATGCATGAAAAGGCATCAGTGTGGATAGATGGAAGACAATTCACTGTACCAATGTTATGTAATGTTGCCAGCCAGCTATAACATGTGATGATGAAGAGTAAAGAGGGGCGATAGGATGAGCAGCAGCTTGTGTAAAGAGGGAAGAGGTGGATTAGTAGGAGACAGAGAGAGGGAGGGGAAGTTGAAAGATGAGACACCGGCCACAAGATGGAGCCAGTGGCACTGGAGATCCAAGAATTGCAAAGAAAAAAAGGAAGCAGAGTGGAGTTGAGTGAAGAGGCAGTGGCTGGGTCAATAATCTGGAAGAAACAGACAGTCGGGGGCTTCATGAGCGTTTATATAACAGCGGCAAAGAGCTAAAGACATAATATTGCTGCCTCAGCTGTAGACCTGACGTGACCTCCTGATACTTTTAAGCAGCAGAAGTGGTGATGCAATGAGTAAACCCATTGCTAATAACCATGATGCAATCCTGTATTGCGTGATAGTATTGGAGAATCAGCGTCTGGCCTCTGACCTCTTTGAGATTTCCTGACGAGGATCAATGAAGTATTAGCTCTATAGAGAGAACGTAGGACCATGATCTACATATTTATGACCCAAACTGAAAACTTTAAATCAGTGGTACAATGTCACAGAACATTTGCCACCAGGCCGCAAGGAAAAGATATGATGCTGTGGCATGCAGCTGAGAACTGACACAGATCTTGATGACAGGGTAGCAACTGAGCAACTATTATTTGGGCTTCTCGCTCCCCTCCAATTACTACTTATTACTGCTCAAAGCTAAACATTGACTATCCTACAAAGCTCCACTTGTACCACGCTTCATGACATCATCATCATCATCATCCTCATCATCTAGCACTCGGTGATGAATGGAGTCAAAAGACATCTTTCTGGGTCTGGCTCAACAGGAGATGGTTTGTTAACAAAACACCAAGCAGAAGACAAACATCAATCAACACCACAAAAGCTTCCATAAAAATTCAGATTTTTTAAACACTGCAGATATTTTCTTGAGCCTCAAGACAAAGAAATGCTTGTTGGCCACTGTGGTTTGTTTATTGCACAACCTACAGTGCAGTGCAGCAGTAAAGCTCTCTTTATAGACAAGGGTGGGCAGCAGATAATATATGACACAATCTCACTACTCCCCCTCTACAATAAATGATAATCTGATTAGTGGTATTACAGAGCTTAAACACAATCCTCTGACTGGCTGACAGAAGAGGGAGTTCCTTTGCTTCAATGAGATATCAGAAAGGAATCATTTCAGTTTCCCTCTGGCGTCAGGGCTCGGCTGTTGTTTATTTTCTCTAGATGTTGAGAAACACTTGGTCTTCTGTCCCAGCGTCTAACGTCCCAGGGGTTTAACGGGGTCTGTTGCTTGCTTGGTCATGTCAGCGTGAGACTTGTAAACAGCACACTGGATGCTCGGCTGTGATTGGCTGCTTTAAGGGAGGTGGGTTTAGGGTGTGGAAAGAGATTTAAGGGATCGTGTGTTCATGTCAAAACAATTTCTATTCTAAACTTTGTTCACTCAACATCTAAGCTGGGTAAAACTGGGTAAAACTGGATCTTGAAGGCTGTCACACTAACCTCTCATTATCGCACAACACATTTCTTACTCAGATTATTTTCTTCATTTGTATTTGTAAAGGAAAATATGATCAGCACAGGGACAAAACCGAGAAAGTACACCACAGATAAACTTGTGCTATTCTAAGATCGGGCATGGGTACGAATCCCACCTGTGCCTCTTCTTCAGTCCAATTTAATGACGGCCACCAAAAGTAGAAAAACAGAACTCTAGCAGATGGCGGAACACATCACTTCACTCTCTTCTTACGTGCAGCGTATCACTCTGCCATGGTTAAGACAGCATTATGTAACGTCCATTTGAACCCCAAATGTAGGGCATTTTATGCAACATAATCTACCATGCAAGGAAAGTTAATCAACCAATTAAAAAATCTCTACAAAAATAAATTTCATCTTTAATGGGCACCTTCACTTTCTGTCAGATTCTGTCAAATCCTTATTGATCAACACAGCAGATTACCCACAATCCACTGGTGTTTGAAGACAGAAAGTGAAAGAAACAGAATTAAAAGGGTATTTTGAAAGATTTGGATGTAAAAACTACTCAGTAGTCATATACTCATAGTTGCCAGTTTATTAGTCTAATACTACAGTCAGGCAATTAATCCTAGATTCCTATATTAATATTCAGTTGTACTGTGTTGTACAGTACATTTTGTCCACCTCATTTATATCAATGAGAGTAGACTTCATTTATTTTAACTTAAATTAATGTTTATCCTTTTGACAGACACACCCTGCTATGTGCAGAGCTGAATTGGCCTTTACCACACTTGCATGACTACATCCAAGTAGAGGAAAGTGCAAATCTCTGCTGGCTGACCATTTGCAGTGATAGTTATATTGCCCAGAATCAAGGTAGGATCTTTTACATTTGGCACAAGAGCAGCAAATTATCTCAAAATGAGAAAAGGTGCGTGATGAACGGACAGAGGAAAGGATTAGCAGAGGACTAAACTTCAGTACAGCAGCTCTTTCAGCGTGAATCTCCCTGCAAAGGCATATATGAATGTCTTTGTCTGAGACTGTGTGGGTCCAAGCTTTACAGCGACAAAGAGCTTTGTCTCCAAATCGTCGGCATCTCGCCTTCACGGAGCCTCTTCCTACACCTTTATACCTCAACAATGAGCTGATACTCACGCTACGCATTAATATTTAATATGCAGATTTTGTACAGACTACACCCAACTGCATCACTCTGTACTAGATACTTGCTGGTGCCTGTACTGTATGTAAATGGATGCAGACTTCTTTCTTTGTTGCTTTGTACTTTCTCTCTCAGAGATTTCACTGGCATCAAAGAGGAGCAGGATGAAAGAGTTACCCAAAATGCAAGAGTTAGAGAAAATCACGTCTAAGTCTGCAATGTGGATATGTGAATAATGGAAAAAAATACACCCTCTTCAATTTAAGCAGGGCGTTAGATATTGTAAATCCCCCCAAAAAATTATGTATTCTGATTACAGATAATTTTAAATACAGGTAATTAGATGATTACATCTCCGAATTAATGTGTGTTTGATGCAGGTGACACCTTCATCTTTCTGCAGTATGACATTTTTTTTTTAAACTTCTTTCTTTTACCATTAATTTATTCTTGCCTACGCCCTTTTTCATCTATAAAACACAGTTCCGTTCCTGTTCCACACAAAGGTGCTAATGAGCAAACACCAAAGCAAACCAGACTTCACAGCGAATATACTGAACAACGATCGGGACCTCCTGCTGCTCCGTGAGACGCCTCGCACTCCTTGTTCCTGTCCGGTCAGCGTCAAGGCCTTAAGGCATAGACTGTCTGCTGACCCTCACCAGCTACACCGGCCGCTCTACAGTCCGCCTTCACATCTCCCTCTTTCTGTCGTCCCAGGATGTCACATGTACAGTGCACAATCAGGTCAGTGTGTGTGTGTGTGTGTGTGTGTGTGTGTGTGTGTCCATTCAGCGTGAAGACTAACGTGATGGCAACAGTCGTGACAAGTCGAACTGGGGGACAGGAAATGTGCAACTCAACCCTTTACATTTACACTTAGGCTAGATGACAGCGTACGTTCTGCTTGAGGGATTCTAAATCATCAGACAAAAATCGTGTTAACTTGTCTGGAGCATTTTTTCAGATTAATGCCCTTCATATCTCACATCACATTATCTAAATCTGCTGCCAGGACCTCGACTTTCCTGAACATATAAAAAAGGTTTGAGCTTTTTCAAAAGGACACACAAGGTCACAGAGCTAATATCGAACAGCTCAGCCCTTCATCACATCTCACTTATTCATTTTCTAATGGAGCAGTTAAAGCTCCCCACGAAGAGGAATGTTAGAGCAAGAGCAGCAAGAGCAGATGGATACAAAGGAGAGAGTTGCTGCAAAACAAACAAAAAACAGGACACAAGAATTCCTACTGACGCGATTGTTTTGTTACTTAATGATGACTCTAAATTACACCTGCTCGAGAGACAGAGGAAAATTTGGCTAGCCGGATCAACTGCAACCAAGAAAATGATTGCTCAACGCTGGCTCCCCCCTCACTTGCTTTGTATAAAACAGTGGTTGGCGTATTTTCTAGACATAGTAATGCTTGAGCTCTCTACAGCAAGGATTAACAAAGTCAGATCATTAACTATCAGCTTATGGGAAAGCGCAGCAGCACAAGTATCAGACCTAATGACCTCAGCATCACAAGAATTAGAGGAGAGTAACTAGGCAAGGTGTGGTTTCTGTTTTGTTTGTTTGTTTGTTTTGTTTTCCTCGAGACCGCAGAGGGTGGGAGAGGGTTTTTGTTCTTGTTCAATTTGTGTTGATCTGTTCTGTGCACCATCTGCTATTACCTGTCACACGGTGTGGAATTTGTTTTGTATGTCTGAAGGTGCCAATAAAAAAAAGTTGATCACAAAAAAAAAAAAAAAAAAAACAGGACACAACTTGGTCAAAACACAATGAAAGTTATTCAGCCTCATTAATACAGCTCTGCTGGTCATCCACATTTAGAAAAGAAGAAGTTCATGTCCTTTTGTGCTGTAAATAAATATGATCCATTTTAATAAAAAGATTTGGATGAAATTAAATTAGGCCAGCTGATAAAAAACTCAACAAAAAAGTCCGCCTTGACCAAATTCCGCACATTTTTTTTTTTTTTAACGTAACTGGGGCATTGTGAGGCCTTCACAAAATATTAGAAAATGTTTGGTTTCTGCAGATGTTGTGTCTTTCAAATCCAGCATTTGGTTTTGCAGTTACTGTCTGTGTTTCAGTCTGTACCAGGGCTACAAGATTACACCTGCCACGCTGCCCTCGCTCCCATTGTCACAGGGACAAAGCTGCAGATTTATAGGACCAGCGGGAGAGAGATGGCAAAACCACAACTGCATTCAAGAAGACAAAAGCTGCTCTGACTGGGATGTGATATGCATGGGGAGTGTTGAGAAGCCTCGTTACATAAAGCTTTTCATAAAGTCATGAGTAACTAAGTATTTAAGAGCTAAAACTCAAAACTGGTGCTAGTAGCCCTTAGTGTTGATAGATACTAAAACAACCACTTTTTAGTTTGGGGATCCATTCATTTACAAACAGTCTCTCCAATGTCCCTCAAAAAAGGTCATATATAAGACTATTTCCTTGAACCACACAGGGTGAATAATGTCATTTTTATAAATCATTTCAGCAGTGATTAGAATCCAACTCTGAGTCAGAGCATCACTCTGATGAATATGTGCACTCTGCTGTGAACCCTGAGCATAACTCGGTCCTTGTCAAACCCATTAACCTTCCTGAAGCCATGGGAGTCAGTGAGCTATTAAGCCCACTGCTAACCCTAACCCTTTAAACACACACCCCCCATCTATTTCAACCAATGAAACATTCCTGTGTTTCAAGTGGAAAGAAACAGCACATGGTCAGGTTTTATCTGCATAACTGCAGTGTGAGTTTACTCATTTACCTGCCAAATCTCTTAAAGGTGTGGACACACAGAGCCGATAATCGGCCGTTGGACAGTCTGGCGAGGTCAGTGACTCGAGTCTGTTCGGTGTGTTCCATGCTGTCGTCCGTCCGAGGGGCCGTCGTCCTTCATTTTGGCCAATTTGACTAAAATGCTAGTTAACATTAGTAATTAAACTTAAACAGCTAATGTAAGTCGAAACTGCCTGCGAGCTTCTCCTGTACTATACAGTAATTCCTCTACTATGCGACAGTAAGTCGCTTGGTTATGACACAATCGTTAGCCTATTTTTACAAAAATCATAACGTGAGGTACAAGGTAATGGAGCCTTTTATACATTGTTGTGTTTCTTTAGAAATAAACAATGGACAAATAGAGTCTTTAAACGCTTCAGATGTAAAGTTATTCGCTGTCAAAGTGATGTCAAAATGAATGGCAGGCAATGGGATGCTAACGGGGGGTGATCGTTTGGTAGCATCAAAATGGCGCCATAGGAGGTTCAAACTCTGAAGCGAAGCTTATCCCCTTGGTCGCCAGTAATGGCCGTTCGAAAAATCCAAAATCCGGAAGCAGCAGCCAGAACCATGTGACCGTTCGTCCAATCAGCTGCCGGTTTTCATTTTTTGGGCGACAATACAGATTAGCACCGCCTGCTGTTATGGAGACGTATTACGTCTCGTCGCTTTGGTGTGTTCTGAGGCACTTTTTTGACCGACTCGGGGAGACTGATCAGTCCAACTGCCTTTTCTGCCAACGGTCGACCGTCTGGTTGGTGTGTAACTGCCTTTAGACAAAGAAGATGAGATCTCACATTTGTAACATTTACGGGGTAAAAAGAGTACTCATGCCATTAACAAACCTGGCAATGTATGGACTAAAAGAAAGTTTACAAAAAAAGACATTCAGTAGCATAGACACACATTTATATTGCTTTCATATTTCATTATGAGTGAGATATTTCTCTGTCTCTTATTCTAGTCAAATATGAGTAGGTTTTCTCTGATAAACGTGTGAAACAGCATCTTGGCTATCGTGAGTTGACAGTTTGGAGAGAATAGGAAAGGCCTATGTGGGAGAAATAACACCCTGCCTTATCACACCTCAGCACCCACCTGGCTCCCCTCTAACGTGAGATGGTAAAACTTCATTATGTGTGCAACATAAATCATTATCAGGGTCTGTTATCACCACGGTATTCTGACTTTTCCCCCTCAAACAATCGGTGGAAGTTATTGCAACATTTCAGTCATTCATCATCCATCTAATCATTCATTGTTTCTGATGACAGTTGAGCTGATTTTACAAGACAAATGTATGTGTGTGAGAGAGAGAGAGACTCACACTCACAATGTTACAACCACGACTGATGTACCACAGCTTAATTAATAAACAAAGCAAAAGAGTTGATTATACTTAGTTCATGTGAGAATTATTCGTGTAATAAAAGAGTTCTCCAATGTTTTCTCAGTTAGACTTTTAAAATGATATCAGATTAGTAAACAGAATGTGCCTTTGGAACATTGGATGAATGGTTGCTGATAATGGGCAATGTAGATATTGCATTAATGATCAGCCACTTCTTTCTACAACAGTCGAGAACCCTTTTGCAATTATGTAAGCACATAATGTAATCTGAAAACTGCTGCCCTGATTAAAAAAACAATGCAACTGATCTCAGCTGGTATTCTGTCTATAATGGAGTGGATTGGAAATTTCTAAGTGACCCCAAACTTTTGACCAGTAGTATATGTTGAGTCATGATTGTAGAAAATCTGTGACTCATCAACGGCTCTTCACTCCTCTTAGGGATTAATTGATGGTACATCTGCTTATCATACTCAAAATTCATGTCACAATCACACAGTTAAAAAACAAACAAACAATGAATAACACAAACATCCCACTTCTGCACGTTTGAGTGATGTCTCCTATCCAGCAGCTGTTTTGAGCAGAAAGATGCTCTTTTATGGCTGGTCCAGTCCCAGTGTCCGGGCCCTGCACTCACTCACAGACTCAAGTCCAGGATGGCTCCGGGTTTCTCCCAATGCGAGAAAAGCAAGTTATTAAGGTCTCTCTTGCAGCCCTTTGTGCATACTTTCGATCAGTATGTATGGAATGTTAGTGCATTTACATAAGTAGTGCACAGCTGCAATGGGTAGAAAGCAAAACAAATGCCAGAATTTGAAGTAGAATGAGACATCTTCCTGTTGCTCTCCCTCTTCCCTCTCTGGCGCACAGGCAATGCATGGGCAAAACAGCCAGCAGTAATGCTTTCTCTCTCGGAAATGACCTGTGATTGACCAAAGTATTTGGTCATGGCTAGATTTTCTAAAGCCAGGACACAGAACCAAGACGAGGTTTGTCTCAGACCAGTTGAATTACAATATGCTGAAAGATTATTATGAAGTTTTTGCCCAACAACGCCAAAAATAAAGTGCCTACCACAGCTTTAAAAGTAATTTTGAGGTGCTTGTACTGCACTCGAGTAAGGTTTCCATGTTATGCAACTTTATACTTGTACTCCACCACATTTTAGAGGCAAACATTGTACTTCTTACTCCACTATGTTAATTTGACAAAACAAAGAAACACTTGTACTATACACAATAGATTTGAGCCTTTCACTTTACTGGCCAAAGAACTGACTGTTATTTCACAATGTGCCGTTTCATTCCTCATTGAAAATGTGCAGCCCTAGCACCTTCTTGCACTTTGGCACCAACACATGCCAGTGCTTTGGTCCAGGGTGGACATTAGGACTGGACTATAGATTTACTGAGGCTTTAAAGCCCCCCTCTATTTTGATTACAATCACTGTAGTTTCACCCACAAAGTCACTCACTCACACTAAAACATGTGTGTTTGCTTCGACCTGAAACTGGCCGCCTTCCCGTTTCTTTAAAAAACGTGCAATTGACTGTGTTCTTGGAAAAACTTAACAGGGTCTGGCAGTTCTCCATAAAGTGGGGTAATTTCTGCCCACTGGATTACCCAATTTATTCTTGTAAAACCCACACACATGGCTTGCTTCATTGCTACTACGAACCCAACGGAAAAGCAATATGTTATGTGAGCACCAACCGACTGCAACCCTCACCCCCCTCTTCTGCATCTCCAGCAGAGGTTACTGCAGTACAGCTTTCTAGCAAGCAAAAGGGGTGACTCAGGGTAAAAGCTCAAAAGAATTGGCATACAGTGCAAAAGTTTATTGAGTAACTGCCACAGTAGCCAGACAGCAACAGCTAAAAGCTTGGTCTGAGCGCAGTAGCGGTGCACTCAGGCATGTTGGGGACTAACATTAAAAGGAACACGCCAACTTATTGGGACTTTAGCTTATTCACAGTAACCCCCAGAGTTAGACAAGTCGATACATACCCTTCTCATCTCCGTGTGTGTTGTAATTCTGTCTGACGCCCCCAGCGCTAGCTAAGCCTAGCACAGATCCTGGAGGTAACCGGTTCCGACTAGCCTACTGCTCCGAATAAGTGACAAAATAATGCCAACATGTTCCTATTTAAATGTTGTGATTTGTAGAGTCACAGGGTGTACAAATAACAAGGTCATATGAGACACAGCCATCTTCTAACTGTATACAAACTGGGAACTATATTCTCAGAAAGGCGAAGCACTGCTACTTCTGCTGCTTGGGTGGAGTGATTTGCTAGCAGCACCTGAAGCCCTGTGGTGGGGAGCAGAGAGTTCGTCTGGAGTTCGCTCAGAGTTGGAGTAATAGAGTTTAACAATTACTAGATAGTAAAAGCATAGTGACCTTGTTATTTGTACACCCTGTGACTATACAAATCACAACATGTAAACAGGCACATGTTAACACAGGCGTTATTTTGTCACTTATTCAGAGCAGTAGGCTAGTTGAAACCAGTTACCTCCAGGATCTGTGCTAGGCTTAGCTAGCGCTGGGGGCGTCAGACAGAGTTACAACACACATGGAGATGAGAAGGGTATATATCGACTTGTCTAACTCTGGGGGTTACGGTGAATAAGCTAAAATCCCAATAAGTCGGCGTGTTCCTTTAACATTAACAGCTCATAACACTCCCATTACATTAGACAGGAGCAAGAAAACAGACGAAACCGCTTTGTTGAGCAGACGAAACCGCTTCATACGGGTGTGAATAGAAGTTTCTTTCTCGCAGCTATTGTTGCGTTTATAGGCCTCAATTAGTCAGGTGGCTGATATTGAGCTTGTTAAAGAAGCCCCATGTGGAGAAAGGCTGAAGGAAAGTAGATACGAATATGATGACAGAGCAGAAAGAGTTGTGTTTATCACGCAGCGTTTATCTTCCAGGGGAGTTTAAGCTGAAAAGTGAGTCAAACTGAGCTGGCTCTTCAGCACGTGTTCAAACAAAAGCCTGCTGGCAGACATGCATGGAGACAGCAAGCTGCTTTTTTTGTGCCTGTTGCTGTTATGCAACCCTAGAGACAAAGCTCAATAGGAGTGTCTGTGAAAGCACCATGTGGGGGGTTAGCGTCTGTTTATCTGACCCTCAGCTACCTGTCAACAGTTTCTGCACAACATGTCAAGAGCTACAATGTAGGCTGTCATCACCAGGGCCGCAGACAGGCGATAAAATACGATCCAGTTCAGTTTGGGTAACAGATCCATGATTTAGAAGGTTTATTATGAGCTCTTTACAATACGATGAGATTTTACAACTAACGGCCTCAATCATTTTAATCTTTCGTCGTGATGATCATGAGGTAAACATACGATTAAGGCTGGGACGATATGCTTTTGGCCCGATTCGATTCAATTTGTATAGCGATTTTTCCTTCTTTAACAAAAACAAAAGTTGAATAATACACTTCTACAGACAATATATCATTTATATAGACATTTCTAAAAACTATTTGTATAAAAAAAATAATGCACTTCACATGTCAGTCAGTCTGACATTTATTTAATGTGTAAAGAAGTACATAACATGTATTTTCTGCATTTTCTGCTTTCGCTCTGTTTTGCTGGAAACGGATATGATGAAGTCGCCATCAGCAGTACCGTATAAACAAATTAAATCGTGATACATACAATTTTCGAACCCCCCCCCCACACACACACACACACCTAGAGGACATGAGCTCGGTGTCCTCCATGGCAGCCAGAGCCCTGAACATCCCAGGGTGCCCTATTTAATTCATCAGTCATCTTTCTGATTGATAGCTGCTGGGATGAGAGTAACCTGCTTTACTTGAGCTGCATAAACAACACAGACACATTCAAATTGTGAATGCAAATTAAGTCGCGTCTGACACACAGGGAACAACAGCAGATTTATGAGTGAGTTGAAGTCTGATTTCAGCTTATGAAGCACAAGATGTTATTTAAGCTCAGGAGGACAAGAGCTGTAGGTAAAACGATGAGGCCTCCAGCAACAACACTGGAGTAAACATTCATACAGCTCAGGAATTGATGGTTTTGTTATTTGATTTGTATATATTATGCATGGAAATGGTTTGCATTAATTGACAGAAGTTGTGAGTGCAGCATTTTGATTTCAAGTGTTTAAACAAGTATACAAGTTGCAATGTTACTATAGTCATGTTCTTTAGGCACTGTACAACATTTATTTAGGGGGGAGGATGGTTCAGAAAAGGCAGGGCTTTCTTTGTACACTTTGGAGAAATTAAGTGTACCAATTCAAAAGTATTATTATTATTATTATTATTATTATTATTATTATTATTGTGATATTGTGGGATGGGGGTTATAACGCTGAAGGGGGGCTTCAGCCTGCCTCCCAACCCCAATCATTTTGGTACAGTCCCTTACTGTATGAAAAGAAGGAGAGTAGAAGGAGGCAACAAGTTACAAATAAAAGAGCAAAGATAGAAACAGAGATATCACATAATACAATAAATGAATCAAGATTAAAATTAAATTAAATTAAAATGTGCTGCCTTAAAAACATGTCTAAGAATAAATAATAAACAGCCCTGAGAATTAATTTTTAATGCATAGCTTAATTTTATAGCAAATAAATAAATGCCAGACTTTAAAATGATAAGTTCCGTAACAATTAAATAATAAATATGAATGTGTGCAATGTTCCTCTACAAAGGTAAAGGTGCATATTTGACGCACACACACAACATATTTGGCTTCAAAGGTCAAGATATGAGCTGTCTGTGTTGAAACGCAGAGGAATGAATCAACGCTTTGAAACCTGCACACACAGAAATTCCATATCAGCTGGTCAACAGCGAGGAAAAGCTCTCTTTGAAGCTGTTAAAGCTTGTGTACATGAAATATTCGACACAACAGATAGTCATGTTTATACTGTACAGGCTTTAATCAACCTATTCTCACCTGCATGCAGTGGTTGGAGCACTCCAAAAGATTGGTGTAATGTTTTTATTGTTTGATATTCACACACATGCTCTTTGCTCAAAGTCACATATAATGTGGAGGACCTTTGCCTTTGCCTTGAAGGAGGGCGAGAGTGAAACAATAACAGCAGCAATCTGACCTTAACTGCACCTTTAATATCTGTACAGTCTCTTTGCTCTGTGCAACAACCTGTTTAAATCAGCCTCAGGCGTCATGGGAACCAGTCAGCACTATAGTTTAGACAGTGGAAGGCTTCACTGAGCTTTTTTAAAGGCTTCACATTATAATACAAACAGGAACTAGACTGAGCCTAAAACTATTATTATAACCTAATGTGCGTGTGCATCAGATCACAAGACAAAGCTCTGCATGTGCACAGGAAAATTCCCTTGGTTGTGTTGCCATTGTTATACGTCAGAGGTTTGTATATATATTCTGATGTGTGTTATTAAAGGGTTCATTTGGCAGAACAGACTGCTGCCTCCCTTCCGTCTGAGATTTTCCTGCCTTTACCAGAGTTCTCTTAAAAATAAGATTTATGGAGTTAACGTAGTGCCTGGGTTGAAATCATAAACAGTGCATAATGATATATACCATAAGACACAGTCTATGGTTGTTGCACCTGTGGCCACATCCTATTGGGATGTGAAAGGGGCACGAGATTGTTTGGGGATTGGTAGGAAAAACAAAGTGAGGGTGTTTTCATTTGATGTCAAAGGTAAAACACTTGCTGTGTGACATCAAGCAGCTTGAGTTGAAACAAAAGAAGTCAATATTAGTCTACTAATACTTGAATTTGAATGCCAATACCAAAACCATACATGTTTGCAATACCTTACTTTGAGAAATATTAAAACATCTTTTATCTCATTTAACAAACTAAGTTCTCCTATTTTAACACATGCAGACATAGAGGAACTATGCTTAAATAGAATACAGTTTAACATTTGAAAAACTTTTATTTAAAATCAGGAACTATCTGATCAAATAAAAAGTAATCAACACTATCAATCTGAGCAGAAAATGAATGCCAGCTTTTGGTACTTAGTAGTGTAGTTGTTGATATTCGGTTAATATCCCAGAATGCCTTTTAATCTTGGGTGCTATCCACCTTAACCCTGCTGTGGTTTAGGTTTTATTCTACAATGGATTTCTTTCTCCTTAACTGTTGAATCTTTCTGCTCCATAGTCATTCTAAACAGATCATTTTTTATGTCTGACAACCTGATATATACCAACAATGTTTTTTATATTTAGAAGTTTATGTGATTAAGCACCACTGGTGCTCTTCTGGAATTATCTTGATCTGATGTCACACTGTTTACATCTGGCAAGTTACCCAGAGAAAGCACAGAGAAAGCACAGTGTGTATTAGTACAAGTGTTTCCCACAGTGCCTTTCATAAAACTGCAAATAGAGGCTCTAAAACCAGACACTGGTAAATTAAGATCATTAATGATGGCATAAAGTATATATAAATGCCAGAATCCTCATAAATTCAGCAAGAAATATGAAGAATGAGGTTTGTTCTACAAATATGCCAACATTTAAACAGTCCTTTCCACACAGCCATGTGAAAAGATGACCCTAGGAAACTGCCGTCTTTGAAAGATCTTGCCGACTGCGTGTAAAGCATGCTTTAGTAAGTGTGAGGCATACATGTTGTGTGACGTGAACTACTATGACAGCTCTGTGAAAGCCTACGGACATGTCAGCCATTCCTAGAGGATTCCTTTTCATGCCAGCTTTCCCGTCCGGCTGGCAGAATATCTGGGTAGCTCCATTTCATACAGCTGGAGTGGAAAACGCTGACAGATACCTCTCTGTATATCCCATCAGATCTGATGACCCCCATCAGAGGCCTCGCTGGTATGGGACCGACCTGCTCACATTACAAAACCAGGTGACAGGATCCCTCGAGATCACAGATACAACTTCTTCAGCTAAAGATTGTAACACGAAAGAGGCAGAAATAAATGTACTACTGCTTGATGTGAGGCCTGTTCCCAATGGAGCCAAATGGGTTTTGTTGTAATGCTTTACACTGTAATGCAGCTCACACCACAGCGAAAAGCTCACAGTGTGTTTTAGTGGACCGAACACACAGCGGACCTATTCTTAGCATGTGGAAGGTTTTTGTGATGTTTCTGTCCATGCATAACCACATAAACACTGTTAATACTTCAAAACTATTGGTTTTGTAGCTTGTATTTCAGAACATCACAGGTTTTTGGGTGTATTTGACATTCTTAACTGTCCATACATGATATTTTCAGCACAGCTACAATACAGTTGTTGCAACAACAAAAGATCAGATAATGGACTCAGGGAAAAGTCAGGATTCAATGTAAACCTAAAAGCAAGAGCTTCTTTCAAGGCTCACAATCTAGCACAAATATTAAACATCATACGAGAAAAAATCCATCGCAGAAGAGGGGGATAGACGACTTAGCTGCAATAAATCATCATGTAATGTTAAAAGGAGTCAGTGGCGCAATATTTCTGATAAATCATTCCCTCAATTTCCTTTAAGTTTCCCTGTAGAGTTTTCTTAAACAAACAAACGTTATGTTTACAGTCAATGTTTCTTACTAAAAAGCTTTACGATTATCTAACAAACATGCACCAAGTGGGAGAGAAATTCCTCCTCTTTCCTACTTTTAACTACAACTGAAAGGTTGATGTAAATAGTTTATCCTGCTTGGCTGTTTTTATTTATGGTCTGTACAATTATGTGGATGCGGTGTAAGGGAACAAAGTAAGTATTTCAAGGACACAAATTATTAAATTGAGTGAATGCACATGACGCACATGAGTTCGTAATTTGAGTCCTTGAACTAATAATCCGCGAGAACGATTGATTATTCAGCTCTGTGCAGTGCAGAAGTGGGACTTTTCAGAAAGAGAAACACAGGTTTTCCCAATTTACTAATCTTGCTAATACAAGATTCGGTCTGGAAACTTTTAACAGTGGCACTTAACTGCATGAAGCCTACTCCTTTCCTCCTCCACCTGCAATACAGTTTAGATGCCAGCTGCAGCCACCACACTTACTCTCAAATGAACTCCTGGAATGCACTCAATATTACAAGATGATGATAGCAGAACAGTGTATGTGTATCGGAGGGTGGACATTTCCTTTATGCCGACCAACGCTTAAAGAGCACCTTTAAACCCCCATGCAGGTGCTGCTAGCTGCTGTTTAGTATAAACAGCAGCTAAACATAAACATACTATTAATTAGCAATTTAATTTTGAACACCCCCACTGAGTGAGAGCTGTGAAGTAAAATTTAACAATGACAGCTGTAAAAGGCGCAGATGGAAATAGCACGCTATCTCTACTGTAATCTGTTAGACTCGGTCAGAGACGCCCAGGTTGTAAAATACAGTTTGTGATCACACACAAGAACGTAAATAACACAGCATCATTAAATCATTCATGCGCCCAGAGAAGGCGGAGCTGTGGGTCTCTACTATTCTCACAGCAGATGGGTAAGTTCAACTGGAATAACCGTTGATTAACAGTCACACAGATGAAATTATACTTCCCTCCAAGAGACACACCTGGGCGCATTCAGCCACGACAAAAAGTTTATTTAAACTGAAACAGAGCGTTGAACACCCTATTGTGTATGCAAGCGCACTGCATTTTTAATACTAGGGGTTTATGTACATGTCACTGTGGATTTGGTAACACCTCTGACACAGAGATGGGGACTCGAGTCTGAGACTCGGACTCGAGTCGCACAAACAGCTGACTTCAGACTTGACTTGCGACTCGATCCAAAAGACTCATCAACAACCTGTTTTCATGCAATTATTGCTTTTTAAATCTAAATGTATTCATGTATTTCTATTTTCTTTTATTGCCGCATATACAGTACGTTAGGGAAACGTATGACGAGCTGCATGTCCCCTGCCCTTTGCCATAATGTGCAACGTAACGCATGCGCTATGCCTTATGTGCGCGCACTCACATATAAAAAAATGCATTGACGATGGCAACACCAAGTCCTCACGGAGTTGTGCCTTTTGTCATTAGTTTTGCTTTCAATAACTTCGTAAACAGTGGCAGTAAGCGAACAGCTACATGCAAGGTGTGTGGCACCAAGATAAATGATGCCAGATCAACGTGGAACTTCATCAGGCATCTCAAAACGCAGGCAAATTGTATCTTTATAGTTGTCATAGGCATTTCGGTGGGGACGGTGGGGACGTGTACCTATCAGATTTCGTCATGAGTCATTTTGTACGCACCACATTTTTTTTGAAAACCTCGAGCTCAATTTAGTTAAAAAAAAAAAAATAGACATAATTCTTGAGCGACAGATTCCAACAAATCCACACAAATCTCTATCCCCACAGGGCAGGCACAGACACAGCCGCTCTGCTCCTGCGCACACTCTTCTCTGTCCACAACACTGCCTGTCAGGACATTCTAACGCTTAACGTGAAAAAGCTTAACATGGTTTAATGTAGGCTACCTAAACAACGATCAATGATCACCAAATTTCTCATGGCCATATCTTATCATGAACACTTAAGTCTAAAAAAACTAAACCAAAATCCAACGATTATAGAAGTTATCTCATTAATGTTTTCTTCTTCATTGGCACCTATGGCGAGGAAAAGGCTTAACGTGGTTTAATGTAGCTAAACAATGATCAATGATTACCAAATGTCTCTCTCATACTGCTCCTCATAACCACTGAAAACTGTCAAAAAATCGAACTAGAAATTTGGTGATGATTGATCGATGTTGAAGGTACATTAAACCACGTTAAGCTTTTTCACGTTAAAGCCCATGAGAACCATGTAGAGTCAACCCACAGCCACTCCTGCTGAAAATGTGAAGCAGAAATGTTTGTCAGATAACGTCCATAATAATAGGACTTTGGGTTAGATTTTTTGAAAGTTTTCAGTGGTTATGAGGAGCAATATGAGAGAGACATTTAGTGATCATTGATCGTTGTTTAGGTACATTAAACCACGTTAAGCTTTTTCCTTATAGGCTCTAATGAAGCAGAAATGCTTAATGTCGGATAACGTCCATAATAATTGGACTTTTGGTTCGATTTTTTACAGTTTTCAGTGGTTATGAGGAGCAATATGGGAGAGAAAATTGGTAATCATTAATCATTGCTTATGTACATTAAACCACGCTTTTATTCATTTACATTAGTAAGCTATGCAGCGTCTTTCAAAACATCACCTATGCGAAAGAGAAAAAAAAAAAGAATGCGTCATTGTACCCAGCACATTTCAAACCAAACTGATGCCCATGATAGTTGTATTCATATGATGTGACAAACTTAGGTTAATATTTCACCAGGTCCAAGGGCTAGAGGGGTGTGTTAAGTAGACCCCATAAAGTTATCCTACAACTACTTTTGCTTTTTTAGGACAAGGGATCCCCAAAGTATATAGGAGTCAACCTCTGGTGACCATGAATGTCTGTACAAAGTTTTCTGTCAATCCATCCATTTTTGCTGAGATATTTCATATTCATATATTGACAGAGCTCCATTACTATACCTTGAGCCATGCCAAAAATAAATGGACGTCTGCATAAATCATTATTTTGTATTCTAGGAATAAATGGGTGTGAATGAGTTTCCTTGAAAAGCTTTAAGCCTTGAGCAACGGGCACAGGAAGGGCCGCCGTGTTAAACCAACAAGTGGATCAAAGCCGACTCTCCCTGCTCCGTTTCCTCTACAGGGAAATCTGAGTAGATGTCATTCCTCATAGGGCAGCTGTCAAAGCAGCAAACATGCCTGCTCTGCTGGATTATTATGAGTGTAAGTAATTAGGAGGATCCCCTCAAGACAGGCTTACTGCAAGTCACAACTTCTGATTATGAGGGGCAATGCTTTGGCTGACGGTTTTCCATCTTTACGATCTTAGACATGAAAAACATCCAACAACTACAGGGGGTTTACTGCACAACAGACATCATGGTTACTGTGAGGTGATGATTTTTGGTTGTCTTTCATTTGACTGTAATAAAATTACCCTAGTGTGTGTGGCTGGCCTCTGATTTCCAGATTACATGAGAAAATTATACAACTGGAGATGAAACTATTAGTGATTTTTTTTTAAAGTTTTATGTAATTGGAAATTTAATACATTTTATTTTTGAAATGCTAGACAAAACTTCTATATGAAAACATTATGTAGGGCTTTGACAACATTACATTTGTATTCTTCACTATTCTTTGACACTTTAAAAATGATTATCAAGAACTGATCTACAGATTTATCATTAGTGAAAATAGTCATTAGTGCAGCATTAACCCCCTAGCAACATAACATATCTCACTTTATGGTTACCTAATGATGTTACACTACTGTGATTGTTTCTAATTGTGTTTCTTCCATTTACCCTACAGGGTCAAATACACAGCAATTCACAGAAAACACGCCTGCAGTACATTTATGTTTTAAGTGAAAAATACACTTGTTTATTAGTAGTAACCTGTTAGAGTGCATTAGCACTGCAGTGCTAAAAAAAATCAATATACCCACACAGCTGGTGAAAGCTGCATATTGTGGGCTTATTTTGATATATTGTTTTGAAAATTGAAGGATTTTAAACATTACAAACTTATATGTAATTTTTGCTAATATTTTAGTACATTTCAGGGTTTCATTATTTGGCTCCGTTCTATTTAAGTGTACTAGTTAGCCAAACCAAAGCAGCTAAATAGAAAAAAATCAGCCATAATTACTTTCACCTGTGTTTTTTTTTTTTTTTTACTGCTATGTATCAAAATGTGTTCTGTGAAAAAGGCTTATTGCAATATTAGTCATTTTTTTCTTCATGTTGCTCACCCCTGGCTGTACGTGTCTATGTGCCATTGACAGATGCATGCAAGTACTAACACATGCAAGGAATTCCGGTTAACACGTAAGTGCAGAAAACAGCATCTGCCCACCACGTTCAACCTCACATATTCATCTGCACTCGAGAATTAGCGCCATGACAAATGAATGCAGTTTTGCCCGACCAGGCTGCCTCATTTTCATCACTGTGTAAAGCAGAAGGAGACAGGTCCTGGAAATAGAAAATGGAGCAATTATTGGAATGGGTGCTGGGTGTGCTGCTGGTGCACCACAGAGTGTGGATTCACTTCTGGAGGTCTACCGTGCTGCAAAATCGAGCCAAGATTGCAGGGGGTCGGTGATACAGTAATCTTCTGTCAAGGCTGGACTAATAAAAAGAGTCCAGTGTGACAGTTCAGGGTGGACTGTGTCTCTGGTGGATGTACTGTAACTCCCACTGTGCTGTTATGACAGAGGATCACTCTTTAGAGCAGGTGACAGGAACTATAAGGTTGCCATGGAGTAAATTGGTTAGCTGCGGGCTACAACTTGAGCCCAGTTTAGTTTGAGCTTAAACTTGTTTACATTTTGATAAATTAGCAGTTAGTTTGAAGTGTACTCACGGATGTACAGACAGCTATCACTGGAGTACTTTAAAACGTGATTATTCTCAGGCAAGCAGAAATTTGTATTTTCTTTGATTTCTCGGCGGATTAATTGATGTTATACAGAAATAATGATATGCTACATAGGTGTATGTCACACTGATTCTAGTCTAGCATCAATAGCGCTGAGGAGTAAGGTCTGGCCAAGGGGGTAAGCCAGCCTCCGCAAAGCGTACCTACTATGGAGCCATTTTGATGCTAATAAGCCATCACCCGCCGTTAGCATTCCATTGACTGCCATTCATTTTGGTGTCACTTTGACAGCAAATAACTTTACATCTGAAGCGTTTAAAGACTCTATTTGTCCATTGTTTATTTCTAAAGAAACACAACAATGTATAAAAGGCTCCATTACCTTGTATCTGACGTTATGGCTCCGTAGCAGGCGTTTTTGTAAAAATAGGCTAACAATTGTGTCATAACCACGCGACTTTCTGTCGCATAGTAGACAAATTACCATACAGTACAGGAGAAGCTCGTAGGCAGTTTCGACTTACATTAGCTGTTTTAGTTTAATTACTAATGTTAACTAACTAGCATTTTAGTTAGCAATAATTAGCCTGTGCCTATGTTATCTCCTTACATATACCTACACTCTCCGTCTCTGCAAGATTGTGAATGATTAAGATTTCTCTTGGCACAGCTACCAGAAGACTTACAACTTTCAGACAGGTTGCTCACATCACATCTACGTCGTCAAGCTCAGTTGGAAGCTGCGCAGTAACACTCAGCCCTCACCGGAAAAGTGCTTCTAATATACTTCACTGGCCTCCGTTGCAAGTCTACGGCGTCGCTTTGTCCATTCATTTTTCCGTCTACGGGTCTGGTTCTAGCACAGATAAATACTGAGATATGAGGAAAATACCCTTGTTTGTTTGCATTTCTTTAAACCAATCGCAATCATCTTGGGCGGCGTTAAGTTCCGGACGCAGCGCAGTGGCTCTCTCAAAACTTGACATTTTCAGCATGCAACGTTAGCTTGCTAGCTCAGAGGTTAATCTAGTTGTGAACGGGCAAAATTGGGATTATCCCGGCAGTGTACTTATGGGGTGCCGAATGTAAAAGTTCGGTTACAATTTTTTAGCTGATGAATTTTCAACATTTAGCTCACTTTCCTCACATTTGAGACAGAAATGTATATATATATATATATATATATATATTATATCTAAATGTTAAATGTTAAATCTAAATATTATATCTAAATCTAAATGTTATATCTAAATCTAAATGTTATATCTAAATCTAAATCTTAAATATATATCTAAATGTTAAATGTTAAATCTAAATGTTATATCTAAATCTAAATGTTAAATTTATATCTAAATGTTATATCTAAATCTAAATGTTAAATTTATATCTAAATGTTAAATGTTAAATCTAAATATTATATCTAAATCTAAATCTTAAATATATATCTAAGTATTATATCTAAATCTAAATCTTAAATATATATCTAAATCTTAAATGTTAAATCTAACTCTTAAATATATATCTAAATATTATATCTAAATCTAAATCTTAAATATATATCTAAATGTTAAATCTAAATGTTATATCTAAATGTGTCGCCAAGTGTAAAGCTAAATATTTAGAAAATATTCAAATCCCCAAGGAAACCACGCCCACTGCAGTGGGCTGCACTGCAAGTTTCAGTCAACACCAGTAGCTAAATACTGACTACAGTGGAGCTGTTCGACTAATGTTACTGGATTAAAACACTTTTCGTTGAGTATTTTGTATTATTGACTTATATCACAGAAATGTCTTAATATTTGTGTGTAATATAATGCCGTTGTTTTGTTTGACTCATATCTCCTTGTGTGTTTAACGTTAGTTTGACTCATCCTTCACAAGCAATCTAGCTCACACACTGCAGCCGACATGTCATCTGAACAGGCCTCGCAGCACTGTAACTAGCTAAGTTAGCTAGGTTTCGCAATGCGAGACTGAAGAGCAGTAGACCTGTCACACTATAGCCACATGTAGCTAAGTAGTTTTTAATACTTTGATTACATTACCGTATTTTATTAACCTGAATTATGTTGCTATATTAGCTTGCGAAGGAGCTATCCGTTGCTAACGCTAATTTATCTTAAAAAGCAGAAACGTTAGCTAACTACTGCCAAGATATGATTTCACTAGAGACCAGAGAGGTGTTGTAAGACTCATCAAGTGTTGTCATGTGTTGACACTGTCTTACAATGAAACCATATCTTGGCAGTAACATTAGTTAGCTACTCCTTTTTGACATAAATTAGCTAGCTAACGTTAGCGTTAGCAACGGATAGCTACTTTGCAAGCCAATAAAATATAGCCTTGGCAAACAGAATTAAGGTTAATAAAACACGATAACTATGTAACCAGTATTACAAACTTCTTACAAGTGGCTGGATTGTGACATTTTAGTTTTGTTCAGATGAATATGTTGGATGCATAGCTGGACTTTATCCATGCTGGGCTAATGTTAGATTGCTTGGGAAGGATTACGTTGGTCACACACGGAGATATGCAATTCAAACAACGGTATTGTGATTAACACAACTATTAAGGCATGTCTGTAATATACCGGTCGGTCAATAATATAAAATACTGTAGATCAGTGCTTTCCAACCCTTCTGGTCTCAGTTTCCCCCCACAGCCCTGTCATATAAACTCACATACCCCGCCCTATCAATTCCCAATGTGTTCACACTATTTATCATATTAAAGTGAATATTCTTACATTTTCATGCAGTTGAACTGTAAACATTTAGGTTGGTTTGGTCAGAAATTCTACTAACTAGAGTCTAGTTAGTAGAATTTCTGACCAAACCAACATAAAAGGTCTACTTGAAGTGTGGTTAATGTTTCAAAAGTCATCCATTACTTTTAACTGTTAGCTAAGTCAGTAGGCCACTTTTAGCTATTTTTTTCTACCATTGATTACTTCGCTATATGTTTTAACATATGTGTTGAGCTGTTTTAGCTGATATATTGTTTTAAATCAATCATAATTCAATTATTATTTTGATTAGTTAAGCTGCTCCACAATCTTTCCAAGTACCCACTAGCTACAGCAGAGATACCCCTTGCTGGGGCATCATGGCAGGTGTTGTGTCAAAGACTGTTTCCCTGTAGATGTGTTTCCTGCTACTTGCGATCTAATTGGAGACAAACAGCCAATCAGAATTGACCTTTTGTGCAGCGCGATTTGAAGCCACTGCAGTGGGCGTGGTTTCCTTGGGGATTTGAATATTTTCTAAATATTTAGCTTTACACTTGGCGACACATTTAGATATAACATTTAGATTTAACATTTAGATATATATTTAAGATTTAGATTTAGATATAATATTTAGATATATATTTAAGATTTAGATATAATATTTAGATTTAACATTTAATATTTAGATATAAATTTAACATTTAGATTTAGATATAAATTTAACATTTAGATTTAGATATAACATTTAGATTTAACATTTAGATATATATTTAAGATTCAGATTTAGCATTTAGATATAATATTTAGATTTAACATTTAGATATAATAATATATACACATATATATATACACATATACACACATATATATATATATATATATATATATATATATATATATACATACACACACATATATATATATATACACACACATATATATATATATATATATATATATATATATACACACACACACATATACATATATATATATATATAATTTCTGTCTCAAATGTGAGGAAAATGCGCTAAATGTGAGGAAAGTGAGCTAAATGTTGAAAATTCATCAGCTAAAAAATTGTAACCGAACTTTTACATTCGGCACCCCATATGTACTTCCGTTGATCCAGACTAGACCGATTCTAATCGTATCGTGATCAAATCATATATATAGTGATATCGTGACACACAATTATGTTGTCTAAATTGATAACAAGCACATACTAAACAAAAATCTAATTTATCAAACTGTTGTCCTAATCTGATTACTCTGTATTTGTGTGGATGCATGTAAACAGTTAGTGTATAACTTGAAAATTGTATTTTTTATAATACTCCGTACTTTTCATTCGTCAAGTATTTAACTCACACAGGAGTATACAGAAATGGGCTTTACCATGTGGTTATTTCATAGACAATTTTTGTAATTACCAGAAAACATGTTATATTGTCATATACTGTATATGGCTATTGTTATCGAGATATGAAATTACCTTTAATGGGATGGGGCCATATCCCCCAACCCTAATGTGTATCACGTCTTTGTGTTCAGATTTGACTATGGTAGGACTGTGAGAAGGTGTACACATTTTTTACGCTAATTGTGAGAATTGGGCGTTAAAAAAGGTTTTTAAGCACCATAATGGCATCCTAGAGCTGTGTGTCACTGCCACTGTTGCAGCTCCAACTGTTGACGGTGTTAATAAGAGTTTTAAACCAGCAGGTCGAACTACAATAACTAACTTCCTAGCAAGCACCTGTCCCTTTCACCTCACACAGTATCTTTGCCTCAGTTTGAAAACCTCTGCTTAAGAGCATCCAATGTCTGATCTCTCTACATTTTGTGCAATACTTCTTCATGGAAAGATTAATAAGATTTCTTTTTATGCAAAGATAAAGATAAACTGGAAAGAAAAGAGCATTAGCTGTAGATTGGTTGCAGATTCATGTCTCAACAGCAATATTGTGTGAGTCACTACGTTGTCTTTGTAAAATGCCTGAATGTCCACATTCTGGGAAGATGACAGACGACTCCATCAGAGGATACGTGTCACCAGTCAGCAATTCATGTAACTGTTACAAAGAGAGCTGCGGGGCTGTATGTCAACACTATATGCAACAATTATCCACCCACTTTTTTAACTTCAGGGAAATATTTTAGGTTTCTTTTCACACAAACATCTGAGCCAGGAAATGTTTTAACAATAAACCACAGTGCAAAAACACTGCCTTTACAGTTGTAATACTTCAGCTCACACAGCTTTGCTTTCCAATCACACCAGCAATGCAATGCTGTGTGTGTTGAGTCAAGAAGGATAAAGTGACTTTGAAGGCAACACATTCATCTACTTTAAAAATGTTAGACCATTCCCACCTGAGAAAACAAAAAGGGAATGCCATGGTCTGACCCTGTGACTGTGTTTATTGTGATGCCTGAGCTGAATAACAGATATGACAGCGTGTCTTCTGAACTTTCACCCACTGACTTATTTACTGGGATGGCTGTGTATCAGAGGTAGAGAGGGTCGGCCCTCAACCACAAGATTGGCGGTTCGATCCCGGCCTCCTCCAATGTCCTTGAGCAAGACAGTGAACCCCAAGTTGCTCCCCGGATGATATGTGGCTGTCCACTGCTACTGATGCTTAGGATGGGTTAAATGCAGCAATTTCATTTTAATACACTATACTGTATGATTGTATGTGACCAATAATAAAATGTATTCTTCTACTAAGAATCCATGTGCATTTCAAGCCTGCTCCTCAGACACACCCAGACCTGCTGGAGAGAAAAGGGAGCAGCGCAACACGAGTGCATCGAAACAAGACACTTTCTATCAGTTCCTATCCAACTGTACTGTACACATCTATCAACACCAGGGAGACATCACAAGATATAGCAGCTATGGTTTTAACCTGTTGGAGCTGCTTTATGTTGGCAACAGTTATTGGCTCAGCTTGTCCCCACAGAGATAATGTCACATGGGTTTATTTTGTTATTCTTGAAGCCTGGCGACTGAGATGTTCTTCTTATTATTATTTTGCATTATTAAAACAAAATGCCTCTTCAAGGCTAAATCATTCACAATCATTCATTGAGCTATGTCAAGGTGAGCACTTACATGAAAGACTGAGAGATAATGTGAGAAAATTATGGGTTTTAACTCGTGTGAATAAGTGCAGCTCCAATAACATTATCAACAGTAACAGAAATATAGACACACTGATGATAAGCTCACACTGCTGCGATTAATCAATTAGTCAATGTATCAATCAATAGAGGATTAAGCGACAAAAATGGCTTTTATCAAGCAACATTGCAACACATTTGCTGGTTCCAGCTTCTGAAATGTGAGAATTTGCTGCTTTAGAGATAAATCAATGTTAACTAATTGATGATGAGTTGATCCAAATGTTCTATTTTGAGAATGTATTGAATTTAATCGTTTAAGTCATTTTATAAGCAAAATCCAACTTCTTAATTTTGTGTTTTTTCTGCTTTCCTTTGTTTTCTGTGATAGTTAACTTAATATAGTTAATGACTACACATTTGGCTTTAGGAAATTGTGAGAAACATTTTTAACGTTTTTCTGACATTTCAGACAATAATAGAGATAATCAAAAAATGAATCTAAAATGAAAATAATCTTTAGTTGCAGCCCTAGTTTAGAGTCTTCAGATTGAAGTGTATCATTATAATCATATTGCAGTAGTGCCGATATGAGTAGTGGATTAATCCATTAGTCGATCAATAGAAATTTACGAAGCAAAAATGTTGAACGTTTGCTGTTTACAGGTTCTCAAATGTGAGGATTTGTTCAGCTTTTGTGTGCTTTATTTCAGTGTAAACTAAATTGGTTGGACAAAATGAGCAATTTGAAGATGTCACCTTGGTGTTTGAGTCTTATTTTGGGCTATTTTCTGACATTTTAGAAGGCAAACAAATACCCAAACAGACAGAAAATGAACTGAAATGATTGATAGAAGAAAAAAAAAGTTGGAGCTCTATTATATCTCTGTTCTGTTAAACATAATTATGCTTACCACATTAAGGATTTCAAGCAAATTAAATAACACAATTGGTTACTAAAGCTTGTGTATAATGAGTTTAGTCTGATGTAATGTAAACCA
Organism: Sander lucioperca; assembly: GCF_008315115.2. Classification (NCBI taxonomy): domain Eukaryota; kingdom Metazoa; phylum Chordata; class Actinopteri; order Perciformes; family Percidae; genus Sander; species Sander lucioperca. The sequence continues at coordinate 20,339,701 of NC_050195.1, read as the reverse complement.
GTGGAACATGGTTCATCATCACATTGAACATACATTTGCATTATGTTACTTTAATGACATAATATGCTGATATCAGAAAGTTATTGCTATTGATGTTATATATATGGATTTTACTATAGCAACCAGCCATGAATGACTGATGCTCTCGGTGGGGGGTAAATGTAAATGTGTCAGTAGAGGTAGCCCAGATGGGTATCAATATGTGGAAAAACACCAGGGTGGGGTAGGTAGTGTGTGTTTTTGACGGCTCAATGGCACAGAAAGAGCAGAGTGAGGTCAGGTGGTCGCAGCGTTCAGAGGACGTGTGTGCTCAAAAGATAACTTCAATTTAAATATTCAGCCTTATCTGGAGCTGTTAGACGAGCCAACGCCCGCTGCTTCACAAAAAGACATTCAAGATGTCGGTTTCTTCTCTATAATCATAACTAACTTTGTTTTGTTCAATGTATTATACTCCTCACATGGTGCACGTGGACAGGTATCAGCTGAGAAAGTCACAGAAAACTGGACTGTATTTCATGTCTCTGATGTTGGCATTAAACAAAGACGGGATCATTTATGGGGGATAAAGCTTTAGGCGAGGCCACTGGGTTATTTCTAATGTTGCTAATGTATTGTCTGGACTGGTGCGGACCCAAAATGTGGCAGAGTCTTAAATAAAGCTGTGGATCTGGGACAGACAGTGACGTGTAGCCTGCAGTAATATTAAAAAAAGAGAATGAATTGTCCTGTTCTTCTGCCACAAACACACAGTAGCCTACAGCTGCTCATTCAAATCAAATAAAAAAATCAGTTATTTGAACCGGCTGTGAATGATTTTGGGAAAGAGCTGCAACACGAAATTTGCTCGGTTTTTTTTTTCCTTCTCATAATGGAGCATCTTTGGATGTATGACATATGTGGTACAGACAGTAAATCAATCTGAGACTAATTTCTTTGCTACATGAATCAAATACGAGCTGAAACAATTAGTGGATTGACAGACAATTGCAACTATTTTGATCATTTATTAATTGTGTAAGATTACCAAAGATTCCTGGGTTCCAGCTTTTAAATTGTGAGGATTTGTGACTTTTCTTTGTCTTAGGTGATAGTAAGCGGACAACAAACTATTTTGAAGACGTCACCTTCATCTTGCTGATAATGTCTCTGCTTTTATACTGTTTCTGACATTGTATAGACCAAATATCAAATACAAACATAAGAAAGAGGAAGACAATTCCAATAATCAAAATTGGTCAGTTAGTTCTAGGGCTGCAAACTATATTCAGAATCTGATACCAGCTAATGTTTAACAGTTGACAGTAATTGCTTCTCTTAATATAATGGACTTGAAGTTTTTTTTTACTGAAGTTTATAGCTTATAGTTTATAGCCCTTTATATTTTGAATGATGTGATACATTCTATGATACAGCTTTCTTGTATACCTGCTTTTATGATACAACATTTAATGTAGGATTATAAAGTGAAGGAGTCAGACAAGTTTTACACACCCACAGTATGTTAGTGTGATTTGCAATCCCTAAATAAGAGCCAGATTCAAGATCCTGAACAGAAATGCTCCTGACAAAGAATTAAGAAGAAACAGCAGTGGTGGGGGTGAAAAAAGCATATATTCCTGTCACACTGAAATAGACTTTGTGTGGGCTAAGCACATCAACGGATATGCCACTGTGTTATTTATGATGGGATGGTGCAAAACAACATGGGGCAATAATACCTCGGCCTGGCTCAAGGATTGTATGAGGATGTCCAGCACGATCAGAGAGGGCGACTTGATTTATTTCATGATCAAAGAGAAGATTAGTTTATTTTAAGGAAAGACGCATAGACACACACACATGCACAAACCGACCAACCTGCTCTTTCCGTTTCTGCCAGCGGCCGCACGGGCTCTCCTCCAAGATTTCACTCTCATCCTCGCTCTCCTCCTCTTTCCCCTCCGATCCTGATTTCCTCTCCGGGACGGACATCGTCATTTTAACGCCGTATATTTCCCAAAGACCACCTCCCTGCCTCCTGCCTTCCCTGAACTATCTGTTGTGTTGTTGTGGATCAGAAGAGCCGAGCGGTAGCGCAGAGACGGTCTGCCACTTGTCTGCGCACGCAGTGAAGAAACCCCCCGAGGGCACCGGGCCGCTCCTTGGCGCTCAAAACATCTTGCAGAAAAAAACAAACGGAGATCTTGCTTAAAACACGCGCTCCTCAGTCTGTAAACCCCCTCACCTGGTTCAGATAAAAACTAGCACATTGCAAGGTCGCTGGACTGAACTGAACAGGGTGGGTAAATAGCCTATATCCCAGACTCCATGCACCCTGTAGGCTGCATGCAAAATAGGTTGCGAAATGGTTTTCAGTTAAATCTGTCTGTTCACACTGAAGCACCACGGGAGTGAAAGCTCGGCCGGTGAAGTGAAATGATCGCCGCTGAGTCCACTGCGTTCATTGATCGCCTCAGATATCGTCTGTTTTATGAGGAAGCGTTCGTTTTTCAGTTGTTGGATCTGAATCCGCGAGCTTAGCTCCTGCCAGGCACCGTGCGCATGGAGATGGAGCACAATACCGTAAAGACACTAGTAGGTGCGCACAATATATTTCGGTTAGAAACCGAACCTGTCTGGAAGATGACCCAAACGCATTAAAAGGA